>NC_060961.1:3805000-3922500 GCF_910589235.1 Vespa crabro
AGTATGCCGGTAGGTAGATAAATAGTTAGATAGGAAGATAGATAGACAGATGGATATAAAGGGTGACCTATGCAAAGTGTTACGAGCCATTTTTACATGGAATTATTACAACCATTGATTTTATTTCTTTACACTAAATAACAAAATAAATTTGTTATCAATTATTGATAAATCTTATTGAAAAATGTGATATAATTTACATTTTTTTTCTTTTTTTTTTTTTTTTTTTTTTTACATCCAAGGACATATAAAACTTTTCTTTTTTTATTTTAATTGATTTACGATCTCGCTTCTCCATTAAGAACTGTTAAATGCTATTAAATTTAAAAGCAATTAATATTAAAAAAACATTTATAACACTCGTTGTCGATCATTGTGTACATATATGTGTACTAGGTAGGTCGTATGTGTACTATAGGTATACCCTTCAAACGCGATCGTAGATAAGACGATCCAGAAGAGCGCGAAAGGGCTCCCTTGAGGATTAACGTGACATCTAGCTAGGAAAGCGTTACGTACGATGTTTCCCTTCGACGTCGCGTTCGTCAAGCCGCATATAAACGTCGTGAGATCGGATTGCACCGTGACAAAAGTCACATCGTAGCTCGATACCGGGAGACGTCGAGTCTCTAAACCGCATGAATATCAAACGATCCGCGAACAATCGTTACTTACTTCGTGAGACTCGATATGGTATCTTATGTTTTATTCATTGGGGATTAATAAAGAGCGCGCGAAGAAAACGTACGCGAATGATTCGAAGTATATCGATCTAATTGTAAATCGATCGTGAGAAGCAATACAACCCCGTAATGGAGTTACCCCGATTATTCTTTTTTTTTCAATTTCCAAGAACTATTAACACAGATAGAGAGTGTCGATTTGATTTTGTATGAACGTTTAAACTCATCTACTATTCTGTTACTTCTTAAGTTAATTCTTGTTACTTTTTATATAGGTTTTCTAAAAGTAAACTTGCACTTATTTTTTTTTGTCTTTCTCCTCTTAAATCGAATTACACGTATCGTATACTGAATGAATATATATTTAAAAGGTTCAGTGAGTAAAAAGAAAAGAGAAAAAAAAAAAAAAAAAAAAAAAAAAAAAAAATGAAAAATGAGGCCAAGAATGCCAGCGCGTGATCTTTTCGAAACCCAACGGTTTCAAAAATTGGCAAGTGTAATGTGAAATTCGGGTTTATCCTCCCAATTCTCTTTTCTCCTTTCCTACCGTTCGTATATATATATATATATATATATATATATATATATATATATATATATATATATATGTATATGCTCGAGCATAGGAGGGTTCAATCTCGTTGAGAAACCTTGCTCTGTACAAAGAGACCCATAACAACACCGAAAGAGAGAACAACGTGGGTGGCGTTATAATAGTAACATTAGGACAATAACGATTAAAAGCGACGGTGGTTGGGTAAGCGAATTTGGAACGGCTTCTGACTTCCAGTCTGTTTCAACCCCTGGACGAGGGTAACTTGGAAAAGGAAGGAATGGGACTCGAGTAGCGAGAGGAGAAAGGAAAGATCGAAATTGGCAGTAATGGGGGTGGAAGGACGAGGAATACAGAGAGAAAGAGAGAGAGAGAGAGAGAGAGAGAGAGAGAGAGAGATTTATCTAAGGGGGGTTTGAATCATGGATCCTTAAAACGGAGTACTTACAAAATACAAACCTAATTACGAAGATGGAAAGCATTACGATTATATCGGACTGTATCAAAGTTTAATGATATTATTATAATGATATTAGAACGTTGATGAAACGAATGAAACAACAAGATAATAAAGATTTAAGAAAATGTCCTTCGTCAATTTTAACTAAGTTAATCGTATTAGAAATTATGAATTATATTATTTTAATTTTGTTGTTAATATAACAAAAGATATATTATAATTGAATGATAAAACATTAAAGCTCTTTCTCTCTCTCTCTCTCTTTTTTTTCCTTATCTTTTGGTTTAGATTTTCCAGCACATTAGAGATTATGATATACCTTTGAATCGATTAAATATCTTAAGAAAGAGAAAATGTAATTGAAAATCCAGTACCTCGTAGCCGTCAATGAGAAAAGAAGACGCAAACAGAGAAAAAGCCTTTCGTCTTCGGCGCCGTCGCTACCCACTTACGTTTTACCGCTCGTTGATCCTACGAAGGAAAATGGCGTGGAAAAGAAAGACGTCGTGTTGAGAACTCTTCCGTAGGATGGTTTTGAGAAAAGAAAGAGACGAAAGTAGAATAGAGGAGAATAGAATGGAGAACTAAAGTAGACTTTATTATGTGCACTAAGAGTGGATATCTCTCTGACTCATTCAACGAACGTATATTATACTAAGAATGAAATAGAAAAGTGTCAGATGTTAAGAAGAAAAATTAGTAAAAAGAAAGAAAAAACAAGAAAAAAAAATAAATAAAAAAAAAAAGAAAAAGGAAACAAGTAGGAGGACAAGGAAAAGAAAAAGGAAGAACGAAGCGCAGATAAAAAAAAAAAAAAAAAAGAACAAAATAAATCTTTTTTTTCTTTCGCGATCGATCTCTCGGGGGTCGAAGTTCGTGGAAATTTCGAATGAGCTTAAAAATTTCGCCATTTGCAAATGACAGAAAAAGAAGAAGGAAATGAAGGAATAAGAAAACGAAATATTTATAACGCGCTTCTCGTAATAAACGTACTGGCTTCCAAGTCTGACGAGATAATCGCGTTCACGGACCGGCGATAAAATAGGATTTATTTCGATTTTAAATTGCCTCACGCGCGCGAGCACGAGCAGATGCTTAATGAGAGAAGAAGTAGCCCCGGTGCATTTGTTTATGACGATAAATCTTCGTTTATCGTCGGGACGTTGCGGCATTCTGTATAATGGACTCGTCGAGCTGGACTCCGTCAACGTCGTTCTCGCTTATCCTCAAAATAGAAATAGAAAGGAGAAGGAAAAAATTCAGAGATAAACAATCGTTAATTGCCATTTCTCAAGGCTAACTACGAACGACAGATGAAGGATAAGATAATAAAAAAGGATTTCTCTAAAATCCATGAAATATCTTTCATCTTACTTTCAACCCTTATTTCAATGAAAATGAAATCGAGAAACAATCGTAATCGTTTTTATCTCTTTCCATCGGCGACATTTCATTTTTTTCATCGTAAAAACTTATCATTAAATGACATCAAAATATTAATAAATAAATTCGATCGTTTTTCTTTTCTTCGATCTTTCATTTTTTCTTTTCTTCTTTTATTTTATTTGATTTTTTGTTTTTTTTTTTTTTTTTTTGTTTTTTCTTTTTTTAATTATCATCCACGTCATTAACACGAGGATTTTCGAATCGAAAGGAGGTTAGCAAGAAACATCAACAGATTTATAAGCTGTTACAGAAGAAATGGCGAGCACGAAACGATAATAAAGCAACGATTAACGCAATGTTGGACAGAGAAAAGGTAAAGTAAACGATGTCGACGACGACACGAAGGGTGAGGAGGTGGAGGAACGTTCGTTCGCGAAGTAGAGACGGACCGATATTAAAAGCTGCGCACGAAGCACCGTGGCGGCGAGCAACGTTAATTAGTCGAAAACATGGTGCAGACGGTATGCCTACGGGGTCGGACCGCGCCGTTTTATTACCCTCTGTAACGAGTACGGTGGCGCACGCGGCGTATCTAAATAAAATTACCCTGTAGAGAGCATTCGCCTGGGTCTTTCAAGGCAACCACACCAATTTCAACCATGAGCTTCGGCACTTGGACTCGGCATCATCCGGTGAACATCATTTTCGGTCGGGAAAAATCGTTCTTGATAAGAAAAATAAAAGGAGAGAGAGAGAGAGAGAGAGAGAGAGAGAGAGAGAGAGAGAGAGAGAGAGAGAGAAATCCATAGTAATCTTGAATAAGACAAAAATAAAGGGAAAACAAAAGAAAAAAGAAAAAGAAAAAAACAAATTTTTAGTGACACTTGTCGAACGTTAAATAAAAGTTGCGAAGGTGTATTGAATTAAAAGTGAAAACCCCAATGATTCCTTATAATATCTAAAAACAGAAAGACAGATATACAGAGTTGGCAAGCTTTAGTCGAAACAAAAGTCGTACTTTTTCAAGCAGCGTGACGTTCGGTGTAAATGCGAATTGCACGTGAAGCGGGACGTGGAAAAGGTTTTACGAGGAGCGAAAGGCCAATTCTGAGCGCCGAGGCCATGCCCGTCTAACGTTTCAGCTTCGTTTAGAATTCACCGGTTGAAAAGCGGGATAAATTTTAGAGTCGAGCACAGAGAAAAAGTGGGCATTTCAGTGGATTCCA
Source organism: Vespa crabro (assembly GCF_910589235.1). NCBI lineage: Eukaryota > Metazoa > Arthropoda > Insecta > Hymenoptera > Vespidae > Vespa > Vespa crabro. Next base: position 3,809,309 of record NC_060961.1, read on the forward strand.
AAGCTAAAAAGGGACAAGAGAAGAAGGAAAAGAAAAGGAAGAAGAAGAAAAAGGGAGAGGAGGAGTAAAAAAAAGGGAAAACGAAAGGGAAAGACTCGTACGAGCGCTGCGTGATTACGCGCAGTTACGACTCCCGTTTCCTCCTCCCCCCTACTCTGTAACCTTAAATCGCGCAAAAGATAAGGTCGGCTTAACATTAAAAGCGCGGCCCGATAGAAGTGCGCGCAACCCCCATATAAATAACGTTGCTCGCGACGATTCACCCTCTTTCTCTCTCTGTTTCTCCCTTTCGAGAAAGACTCGTGTACACGTGAATCGAAACATCATTATGAAAGAATTTTTATAATTAAATATCGTTATAATTTCAACACTTTTACATTCGATCCTTTACTTAAGCGTGAAATTTCGTTTAGACACTTTGTCCCACTTCGTTCACCAACGAATGAAAACTTTTCTAGAATATTACGTACAAGTGGTTGCCGTGAGAAGAACGTTCTCAGTTACGCAGGAACAAGAAGGGATTACGAAAAAAAAATTATTGCAAAACTAATTGGCTTCTATCGAGTGTACGGTTCTTTGAGATCAGATATCGTAGATTTCCAAGTATATATCATGAGCATTAAAACATGATACATTTCATTTTCTCCATTCACGATCATTAACGGAACGCTTTGCTAAGGTAACGGCTTCCGTACGCAATCACCTTGTTCCTTTTTCGTTTCAAAGCGATGCAGTTATCCGCGTTCAATATACAGTCTCTCCAAATTTAGCGAATCTAGGTTCACCTTAATGTCAAAGATTCGAGGTGAAACTGAAGCATCGAGTTTAGCGTTCCGTAGTTGCTATCGTTGAAAGGAAAGAGACTTAAATGGTTTACTCGATGTACGAAAGTATCAAGAAGTACTTTCTCGTTCGACCTCGTCCCTATTTTTCTTTTTTTTTCTTCAAATTCTTCTTCTAATTACATTCACACAAACACAGAGAGAGAGAGAGAGAGAGAGAGAGAGAGAGAGAAACGAGATTTATCCTTTATTTTTAATCATCGTCTCATTTACGATGACACGTTAATGATATCTACCTAAATATGTACTTGTCCATCTCTTCTTGATTATAAAAAAAGAAAAGGAAAAACAAGAAAAAGCAAAGAAAAAAGAAAAAAAGAAAAAGAAATAATTATGTATAGCAAAAGAATACATCGTGCAACAAGAAATAAAAATGTTCTTCGTTCCTTCGCTAATTTATTTGTTTATCGATGAAGAAATGACGATCTCATAAAAGATGGTAATCGTTTAGGAAGTATTTCTTGATAGATAACAATGTCGAGTAGTCGCTTCATCACACGGACGGAGTCGATTGTATGAGTGACCCTTTCGAGAGCAACGCTGGAAGGCAAGTTCGAAAGGTAGTCGGCGGTATTGTAAGTGGATGCCGGTGGCGGAACCGGAAGCAGGAAGTCGAGTGCGGTATAGTGGCGATGCGCGCCGTACTTATCCCGTATCGATTGTACCCAACGACGACGACGACGACGACGATGACGACAACTACTACGACTACTACGACTACTACGACTACTACGACTACGACGACTACTACGACTACGACTACGACTACGACGACAATGACACCATTGGCGTCGCCACATACTAACGCTGACAAGGCATTTACCTGGACGCTTCCAACTTTATCGTTCGTCCACTACTCAACACTACCAAGAGAATTATAGTCAAGCCAAAAGGGTGTCTTGTATTTGTATTGTCTCGCTTTTCGTCCGTCTTGACTCTTTGATAAAATCTTCCCATTATAGTTCCTTCACTGTTCCAGTCTTTCAAATTATTTAGAACATGTTTATTATTCGATGATTTATACGTATGATGACATACATAAAATGAATACAATATGTGTGCATGTGTGTGTGTGTGTTAAGAATATAAAAATAAAATAATAAATATTATATGGAATAGATTTTTGTTCAAAAAAACTGACATGACTGATTTTATCAAAGACGGTCTGTTTTAAATATAAATCGTGAATTCGTTTAACTATCTGTGATTTGAATTTGAAGTTCACCTTGCGGCTTCATGGACGGACATCAAAGGACACCGAACGTGTTAAGCGTATATGCATCGACTCGCGTGTGAGCTCAAAGAAAGAAAAAAAGGGAAAAGAGAGAGAGAGAGAGTGAGAAAGAGTGAGAGAGAGAGAGAGAGAGAGAGAGAGAGGAGGAAAAACGAGGCGAAGTTTCGTTTTCATTTCGCTCGAAGGCAATGCCGTCCAATGGGGCGTCATACTTTCGTGGCAGGCATCGTTATTGAATGTTACGTCGACTCGCTGGGATCCATTACTAAACCGTCAGCTCGTGTTTCTCTCTTGTTACGGGTTCTTTATCATGCGACCACAGTCGCGAGATTTTCTTCTACCATCGGCGAAAAAACACGCTGAATTGATCATATTATGAAAATAAAAAGGAAGACGATCTGTTGTTTTTAATATCGATAAGAAATAAGAAATATATAAAACTAGAAAAGTGTATAATATAATTTAATATAGTATAATATGTTAAATTATAAATGATCAAATAGAGATGAATAATATAATTGATAGAATGTCCATAGTAGTATAATATTTGTATCTTCATTATTTGTAGTTTTAGGCATTTACTATGTAACACACAATTTATTTCATATGTCGATGTATGAGAAACACAGAAGAAAGACAAAAGAAAGAACGCCGGAGGAAGAAAGAGCGGAACGACGGAAGATGCAAAATTTCTGAAAAAAAGAATGAGGAAAGCGTGAAGTACGCCAATCATGGGCCGTTATTGGTGGCAATTATGATAATAGCATACCTCGAGCGAGAACCTTCGTTCGTTCGTTCGTTCATATGTATGTATGTATGTATGTATGTATGTTCGCGTAGGATCATGGCTACGCAGGTATGTATATATGTATGTATGATGTATGTATGATGTATGTATGTATATACTCAAAGTCCGATGCATCTCTCTCATCTCTCTTTCTTTCTCGACCGAAAGAAGAAAGGAAGACTCGAGCGAGCTTGCTCGAGGACTACCGGCCTCTATTAATCATATAAATCGTCTGTTGCGGTTGGGAATATTACGACTTGCCAATAATTGCACTCAAATTGCGCCTAGGAAAAACGTCTGCGTGACTTTCACGCGATTATAGTACACGCGTACACGATAAAACGAGACACGAGAATCATCTTTAAGATCGAACTCGACCATTTGAATCGTCTTTCAATACGAAATTTCGATAGGCAATAGTAAGTAAAAGTTGGATTGCAGGATGAAATTAATCAAAGAAATTTAATAATCATATACAATTAATATTCTAATGCACTTATAACGAATAAATTGTCGATGTCATTGTCATTAAAAAAAAAAAAAAGTATATATATATATATATATATATATATATATATATATATCGCATCTGTCCTTACGAATTATATGACATTTTTTGTACTCTGCGATAATATCGCAACCAAATGCAAGTACAACTTTCTCGCATCAAATGCATATTACAGTTCAGAGAATTCGAACATATGTCGATAGGTAAGACGAAATAAGTTTGTCGAAGTTCAGCTCTTTTGTTCTAATGACAATTCAAAAAGAAAAAAAACAAAGAAAAAAAAATAGAAAGAAAGAAAGAAGAAAGAAAAAAAAAATTCCTGTATATACCATTTATGTGTAGAAGTTGCGTGACGATGTTCGAATTCGTAGAAAAGCAAAAGGACGATCGAGAAAAGCTAGTCTTAGATATTACGAATTGTCCGAGTATTTGCTATGATTAGAAAAGAGGACGTAGGAAGTGAGTATATGCGTTTAGGAGGAAGAAAATGTTGGCGCAAACGCAAGAATTATCGGCCGCACCTAGAAATCGTCTATCGAACTCGAAGATGCTTTCCGCGTGATTCACCGTAAGATTTAATATTTCTCATTCTCTTTCGTACGAGAAGATTAAGTAAGATCTGTAAAGAGGAAAGTACTTGCGACTTTTCTCTTTCCCTCTCTCTCTCTCTCTCTCTTTCTCTCCCTTTCTTTCTTTTGTTCTTATCGCACTTTATCACCGCTTACGTTGATGATTCATATTAATTAACACATAACGCCTACGTCATTCTCCATTTAAATACCTTCATTCATCTTCAACTTCCGTGCATCTTTCGTAAAATGATCAGTCATTGTTTTAACAATTTTACAAAGAGCCAGAGGCATTTTATTGTCACACATAGCTATTTCAAAATTTCCTTTTATTATTTGAATTTAGCTGTTAAGGAATATTCATTTTGAGAAGGAAAAAAGATACCAATGAATGAGTGAGAGAAAAATGAGAGTGGGGTGAGAGAGAGAGAGAGAGAGAGAGCGAGAGCAAGAGGGAGAGAGAGAGAGAGAGAGAGAGAGAGAGAAGCGTACGGAGTGGCTCTCGTTGTGGCATATTGCTTCGATAAAAATACGAGACACGGTTGGTTCGGGTTGCACGATAGCGTCGACCAGCATTTGTCATCGACTCACGGCACGAACGTTTTATTTTCCGCGTTGTACATGCCGTTCCACACCGTTGTGTATGCCTTCTCGTACAGTAGTTAGGTAGAGATGGTTTGTATCCTCTGTGCACTCGTTGCACACGATGTAACACATACACACATGCACATATACAAACATGAAACACGACAAGTGTGAATTAGCCTGTAAGAAAGAAAGGAAAGGAATATAAAATGTATTGCCGTGCCGTGCCGTGCCACAGCAAAGTACAAACCAGAACGCGGCAACCTTAATACATCCGCATAGGTTCCGTTCGCGAGGACAGTCTCGCGTTTCTAATTAGACGGGAGTAGTAGTTATTTGCTCTTTCCTAGGTAGTCCAAGTCTCGTAGTCATAGTTCTGACTATGTAGTACTGTTGCAGTTGCCAATGTTATTGTCGTTACTGCATAAGTGCGTCCGTACACGCACGGTATGCTTTCATAGCAACTACGAAACGTTCCGTACACAGAGGTGGGTCTCACGTCCATAAAAGTGGACACCGTAACTTTGCAAATAAGCCGTACGCCGCCTACGTTCATCCTACCATTTGCGGCCTCTTCTTTTCTTTCCTCATTGTATCTAAAAGACACCTTCGTTTTCTATTACTCCCTCCCTCCCTCCTCCCACCCTCTTTCTATATATACATATATATATATATATATATGTATTTCTATCTCTCTCTTGTCATTGTTGTACGCAGATGCATTGCGCGACGCGTTTTAGAAGAGCGACTCTCTCTCTCTCACACACACACATGCGCGCGCGTGTTTCATTACGCGTGTTAAATTACTTTCTCGAAAATTTCTCACTATGGAACTATCGTGCGACAATAAGTTTGAATTGCCAATGATGCATACACATTTGCAAGAAGATTATTTCAAAACTTTCCACTCTATAAACAGATCACGGAAATCGTTGCCGTCCAAAATATGATTCATATATAATATGTATCTACATTTCTAATTTCGATGTATGACTATAAGATAAATTTATTGTTGAAAGAACGTTTAAAAAATCAAGCCATTGATTAGATATTTTTTTCTTCGTAGATATATTTTCATCGTAGATAGCTTTCGTTTTTCAAAAAAAAAAAAAAAAAAAAAAAGAAGAAAATAAAAAAAAAAGAAAATGAAAAAAGGAAGAAAAAGAAAAAATAGACAAAATCCAAACGAACTTGTTACATAACATAGTGGATTCGTTTGAATCTCTCGACGTATCGAAATATATCGTTTCATTTTTGAAGGGTCGATCTTTCGTAGAGCCACCCTTGAATATTTAAAAGGTGCCGATCGAAGCGTTAGCGAGATACGATACGTTAGCGTAGTAGTAGAATAAATAAGTCGGACAGGAGATCGGTATTAACGGAAAGGCGGGGATGGAAGCTCACAAACACAGGGCGGATACTCGTTCATCAAGAAATACGATCACCCGAAAAGATCCAGGTATTTCCAGTTTCGCCGTATATCTTTGCCACCTGCACCCGTTTTTCAACTTTTTCATCGAGGATGTCCTCTGCATGTTTCATAAGGATCTTTCGCGAAGGTGTAAAAACCAGAATCGGGAATCCATCGACAATAAATTAAATGGTAATGGAAAAACAATATTCCCACATGTCAAATACATTCATTTTTGGCCTTCCCACAAGCTTCTGTATTTTCCTTACAAAAAAAGTTTATATATCATTCATCAATTTTATTAGCTTTTTAACTGCCCTTCAAAATAACATGAATAAATAATCCTAAATAATTCTCTAAAATATATATATATATATATATATATATATATATTAAATAATGGATTATTCATATGTAGAGAGAGACAAAAAAAAATAGATTCTTTCAACATGAATTCGAAAATGCTTAACTTCTGAGTTATAAAACTTCTAAGTATGATCTTAGTACATTGACATTCATCAAACGATAAACGAAATGCATTGATGCGAATGCATTCATTTGAATGAAACTTACATTTCAAGCAACATAGTAGAATGAATAATACAATACGTAAAACTCCAACAACATCTAACAAGCTTCAAAGCCAGGAATTTTGAAGCGTGTTCGGGGACTCAATGAGACGACGAGCTGAGACTTGTATTCAAGCAGAAGATGAGCGTTTTATATATTTCATGTAAGGAAATGTCAACGGAGTATATTATAATTCAAATAAATAAATATAATTGGACTAGTCTAAGATTATATTTGAAAGTTTAAAAATTAAAAAATTAAACATTTCCGAATTTATGTTGACAAAAATTATTTCTTTTTTTTCTTCTTCTTCTTCTTCTTTCCTACATACGAAAAATCCATTTCCAAAGTTTTACGGGGTGTAGTTTTGTTATACCCCGTATATACGAACAGCTATATAAAGCACATATACGTATTTGTATATTGGTCACATTAAACGTTATTCACCGTACAATTCATCGTGAAATTTGCATACGAATAAAACACTATTTCGCATATTTATTTATTTATTTATTTTCTTTTTTTGAACAGGTCTCTGAAGCAGTCCGCTTTCACGATTCGAATACGGGTTAATATTCGAAGAAACTCAACTACGCGATATAAAGGTTAAAAATATGCTCGTTGGACCGTTCCACTTCCGTTTTATAATTTTCCTACAAAATTCGTTTCGTACTAGTTAGGAACGTTTCATCGACGTTTTCTCTAATCGCATATATTTTTCGTTCTATTTCGTAAAATCCAATAGCAAAATCATATTTCCTCAGGTCCGTTTAAAAGAGCGTAGCATAAGCTTAAAATAAGAAATATGAGTCGTTCATCAAACATTTAAAAATTAAAGTTCGAACGACGTTTCATAAAGAATTAATAATCATAAAACGAAGTAAACGAAGAATATGAAACGAAATGAATGAAAAAGAAACATTGAAAAAAGCAACGTCACCCAAATGATTATCCACGAATGAAAGGGGTCAGCGTACGGAAAATTGCTCTCTCGAATCCATAGAAATCAAAGCGACAGGCACAGGTAGAGGTAGTCGCCGCTCGGTTAATTCGAATATAATACGTAAAGAGGATGGTTGATGTCGTTGAGATTCTAATTCGACGGTATTCATTGTACTCGTTGATTTTGATCTTAACGAACGTCAACGTACAAAGCCGTAAATTCTTATATGGAGATTGAATAATACAAATTCTACAACGGAGAATTGATATTACGAGTACAGGTAACGAATATGGTATCTACTATTTCGTTCATAATTTTATAGGTATAAGAGAGTCGTTAAGAATGCAAAAGCAATTATCATGCCAATCAAACAACTCTATTATCGTTGATCGCATAAGCGATGACTTTTTCTCTTCGTTCTCGAGATATCGAAATTAGTATCAATTGAAAGGTAGTCTAGTTGCCGTGTAACATAGTTTTCTTCGTTGATAGTATCGTGGGTCAGGAACGATTCGACGTTCACTCAAGAATTCTCTTTGCGTTACGCAAGGGCGTTCGGGAGTTGCTGGCCGACGCTTCGAAGGCCACAAAACGACTTTGCGATCGATGACGTGCGATCGGCCAAATTCGAAGGAGCACGTACTGCTGCGCGCTGCTCTCTTCTCGAACTCGCGTTATCAAATATTTCTATTCAAATTGACGTATCGTAAAAGAAAATAAAACAAAATGAAGGAGAACAATAGAAAAGAATAGAAAAGAAAAGAAAAGAAAAGAGAAGAAAATTAAAAATTGACGAACAAAAGGAAACTTCAAAATTTCCGACCGTCATACTTTGATCCTCGATCTCGTTGATTAAACTCTTTTCCCAGGGTAAGGTAATCGATTATATGTACATATGTAGATCGGATAAAAACTGTCGGTAGGAAACAAAGCGCTCTCGTATTCGAGAATGACGATTAAAGTAAAGAGAAAGCCCGAGGCGTATCGATGTTGCGACGCGCGATATACGCTCTAATCGCTCTAGCGCGTTTCAATATTGATAGAAATGAATCACTCGCGGCGCCGTTTCCAAATGGGAGAAGAAAAATTTTCTTTTTTTTTTCTCTCTTTCTCTCTCTCTCTCTCTCTCTCTCTCTCTCTCTTTCTTCTTTTCTCTGCCGTGTTGATAATTATATATGTATTAGATATAATCCGTCGGTATACGTCTAATGTAGAAAACACGAGCAAACTTATTTCATATCATCGATGAAGATTACAACGAAAAATATTGATATTATAAAAGATAATTTGATTCGTGATATCTTGACTTATTTGTTTCACTATTATTCAAATAAATTCAATAACAAATTCACAAAAAGCTCACGTAACTTTGCTCACGATATTCGCTTCGAAAACTTAATCTATCATTATATTTTTAAACGAACCCACGGTATTTAACACAAAACACATATCTCGAAGTAATCGTCGCTTTGCCATAATCGTGATCGATTTTTATTCGTTTATCACTATCGTTGTAATTGAAGATGTAGGATAGGATTACTTACGAGGAAGAAAACGAAGACTGGGAACTCGTGGCACATCTCACAGCGTATACATATATCTATAAATATATATATATGTATGTATGTATGTATATATATGTATATGCGAAGAAGAACATAGGGAAAATGGTCACTGTCACATGAAAAAACAACACTAATTGTAAGATCTATCAATCCACAGGCCTCGTACAGGGTCCACAGGGTCGATCTTGTTGATAATTAAACTGTAAATGAAATGATCCAAGGGCGAACGACTGGATCTCAAAAAAAAAAAAAAGAGATCCAAGCTTCTTCACGGACAAACGCACACCTCCCGTCGGCTACGTTATCACTCGATCGGCCCCTTTCGAAATCTCCACAATATCAGCGTCAAATATATTATCCCAAATATTCCCCTTGGATATAACGTCGAATTGAATCCTTTAAACTTTATCCCTGAATGTTATTCACGTTAGTTCATTCACTATTCTTTTCTATTCGTCTGTTTATAAAAGCACCGTTAAAACTATCTCACTCTGCGCGATAGCACCAAAAATTAAGAAAAATTCGTGGTATCCGTTCTTCCTTTCGAAACACTTTTATATTACGTAAATCATTATGATTTATTTATTAATAATAATCTTTATCTTTATCTTCACCTTTCGAATTTTATCTATCCAATCGAGCACCTATCGATCGTGTCACGGTACACGCTTATCCCGATTATCGCGAGTTTCCATGACGCACTCGACGCACTTAATATACGAGAGCAAAAGCGAAAGAGCGAATGAACGAACGAACGAACGAACGAACGAACGAACGAACGAACGAACGAACGAGCGAGCGAGTTCAACGAATTAAAGAGAACTATCTTAAACTCACAATATCCTCTTCCACGAATTCTTAATTTACGTTGCCACAGACGACACGCGGAGGATCACCCTTGGTCCTCCTCCTCCTCTCCCCCCTTTGGAGGACGCGGCGACTAACGAAGACAACGCGCAAAGGAATCGTGGAAAAAAAAACTGAGAGAGAACACTCGGAAACGGACGATCCGCTCCCAACGACGTCGCCGGAGAAACTGAGCGGCGAAAGGGGACGAGAGAGCGTCGGCCCCCACCACTGACCTGTCCTGACGCCCCACCTCCGAGCCCTTATCCCCACTACGCTCGCTCGTTCTCGCTCTTGCTCTCGCTCTTTCGTACACACTCGCTCTCACTCGCTCCCCACCACTTATTCGCAAAACCCGACTGAACACGCTTAACCCTCCGTACAACTACGCTCTCCAGACTCTCTATCACTGCCTCTTTCTCTCTTTCTCTTGCCTGTCTGACTATATTTCTCCTTTCTCTCTCTCTCTCTCTCTCTCTCTCTTTCTCTTTTTCTCTCTCTCCTCTTTCTATCTCTGTCTTTGTTTGTAGAGTTAGTTTTATTGTATAAATACATATATATATATATTTATGTAATAATACATATACATACATATATATATGTGTGTGTAATATAATAAATATGATATAATAAATATAATATATATAAATATATATATATATATATATATTTAACTTTTATTTCATTTTAATCTTATTTGTAACCACTCTAGTTCTCTCTATTTTTTTCTGTCCTCTTCCCTTTCTTTTTTCCTAGCATCTCTATCTAAACAAAAGGCAAACCGTTAGACGGGAAGGTCCGAAAGGGTGTCCTAATGGTTCGATTGGGCAACGACAAGAAGAACGTTTTCACGAATTAATCGGTCGCGTCCCTGCACTAAATGTCCAGCCACGATTGACTCAGTGTGAAGAGTCGGAGAGAAAAATCACTCGGTGAGAAACGTTGGAAATTTTTCGCTTTCGGAGATTTCACCACCCGTAGATCCCGGATTTAACCATTATCTTCTCTTCCACTGTCTGACGGTTACGACGACGACGACGACGACGACGACGACGAAGACGACGGCAACGACAACGACGACAACGACGACGTCTGACTTGCGCGCGCGGCTACGGTAAATCGCTTAAATCAATTTTGTCTTAATTTACGAAGAGAAGAGATCGTCTTTTCGAGGTGCTACTGACGGTAGAGATAAGGAAGTAATTTAAGAAATTCCTCTTTCTTCTTCTTTCTCGTCTTCCTCTTTTCTCCATCCTCTCATTCCGTTTCTGAACATTTTCAACGACGAAGCTAAAGCGTACCTGTTCTTTTCTTGTTCTCAATTAATTATTATTGTTGTTAAAAGGCAACTTTTCACACGCAATCTAATTTCTAAGTTAAATAGATAATTTTTGTCCTCTTTTTTTTTTCTTTCCTTTTTTTTTTTCTTTTTTTTTTTTTTTTAATTTTATAATACTATCTGCATTCACTTGCATTATTTATCATCCTTTTATTATTCATTTGCTCTTTAAATTAACTGGATCTAATAAACATATTCATTCTCTCTCTCTCTCTCTCTCTCTCTCTCTCTGTTTCTTGTTTCTTCCTCCTATCTCTTTCCTTCTTTTCTAGAGCGTTTCTAGAGCGGGTATCGCTCGTTTCTACCTACGGATAGAACGGAAACGTTACATCGAGGAGCGTATCACCTGATTTATCTCTCTCAGTAATCCGTTTTCGGTCTATCGCTAGACTCGATTGCCGAGCACGAACGAGCCTCGTCCGTTCTAGCCGACGCCTGAACGCTAAATAACCCGTGCGCGACGGATAAGCCGACGACGCTTCGTCGATCCCAGGACTAGTCCGGGCTAGTCCTTCCTGACTCGGTAAGACCAAAGCTGTACCGGTCAAGCTAAATGTTCTACTATTATGGACTCGATGTATACCACATATTGCTACCTCTCCTTTCTCTCTCCCTCTCCCTCCCTCCCTCTCTCTCTCTCTCTCTCTCTCTCGCTGTTTCCCTGTACTCGAAAGTTAGTAAATTGCTTTTTTTCCTTTCTTTCTTTCTTTCTTTCTTTTTTTTTTTTTCTTTTAAATAGACAACCACGAATCCTACTTCAATAAATGGTCTTATTTGACTTATCAAACAATGCTCAGGCATTATTGTTTTATTTTCTCTTCTCGTTGATCCGTAGACCAAAGTTGAATCGAAGAGTAATAAAGCGGTCTTAGGTGAAAGGCGTACGCGAGACGAGATTTATCGTGCCGTAGAAATTTATTCGTCTGTATTTACCGGTAAAGGCGAAAACCACCTTGGGACAAAGGAGTCACCCCTATCTTGGGGGTATCGCATAAACAACCAAGATCGCGATCGTACTTCTACGATGTACGATCTCCATGAAAGCGTTTACAAAAGAGCCGCGAGACCGACGGACTCCCTGAGTTGAGCTAAGGGTAAGAAGGAAGGACTAAGAGTTTCACCCCTTGCTTTACTAATCCTAAAACTTCATAAATACCAAAAAGGAAATTTCTTCTACAAAGGATCGTTCTTATAATCTGTCCACCGATTCACCGGTTATTTCATTCTTTCGATTCTCTTTGAAAAAAGAAGAAAAAGAAAAAAAAATGGTATTGTAGAAATCTGTAAAATGCATACAAAAGAAACAAACGATAAAACGAAAAAAGAAAAGAAAAAAAAAAAGAAAGAATCGTGCCGTTTGTCTCGCTTCAACGAACCAGTTAAAAGGAGACCTGATATCTACGGCATTTCCATTTTCACTCTCTCGTTCTTCGTACAATTATGCACGCCGCTTGTTTCTTTCATTGGATTCTTTCGAAATCTTTCATTTTCACCTCTCGATCGCGTGATCACTCCTTTCGTGCAGCCCTTTTGGCAGACGCGTTACGTACCTACCCGAAAGACACGTTTTCGACCATGTTCGACCACGCCAGGGAGAAAGAACGAACTCGGAATGGGATGCAATTACTCCCATCGAAAATTAGAATGCAACACCGTTTGGCATTGCATCGTATCGCCAAGAGATTGCATACCATTTCGTTGTAATTAATGTGTAAAAAGTGGTCTTTCTAGATCGTGAGAATCCTTCCCGTTTCATAATTGACTCCTTATTTTCGGGCTAACGAGAAGAACCAGGTAGCTTTCGTCTTTTTACGATCGCAAAAGTCAGTTAATATCGCCTTTGGCGGTACCAATGTAGATTGTAAGAGGAAGTAGAAACAAGGAGCGAGAAACGAACTAGCGAGTCTTCAGTGAAGAGGATAAAGAGAAAGAGAAAGAGAAGAAGAAGAAAGGAGAAGGAGATAGGTGGCCCATTGTCGGTCGGTATCCGCATTCTTTTTAACCTTCGTGAACCCTCACTCGCCATTGACTATTTCACGGTTCATCCGAGCGTCGAGAAAACGACAACTTGGAGGGACCAAGCAAGGTAATAGAGCGATCCTCTTCGACGCCCTTTTATTCCTTTCGCATATTGGCCCTCATCTTCTTTCCTATTCTCAATTTCTTTTCATCAAAGATTCTATACCAGCATCCGATATTAGCTTCTTTAATAAGCGGACATTTTTAGATTCAACGATATTATAATCTAATACTAATATTCTGTCTAACTATGACAATGATCAAAGATCTATTATAAACGTTGCAATATTTCCGATATTTTGCTTTTTTTTTCGATATTATAAATAAAACATCAAGGACAAGCAAGAAATGTAACCGTTTCGCTATTTGATCGCGAGTCTCAAATCGTTATTCTATATCAGATAGATATCGTTGAATCTGAGTACGTGACTATGCGTGTTTTATAAGCGAAACCGATATACACCGATCGCGTGTATCGTGAGAACGTTCCTTCGATGAATTTTCATTTATCGTTTCTCGCTTTACACGCTTGTCGATCGTACGAAAGATTGGCGACTCTCGTAAACGGACAATTATGCACACTCAATTATTCGAAACAAACGGGGACCGTAACTCGTACCACCATTCGAAATAAAATTGTAATCTTTGATGTAGTACATTACATTCCATAATATGTTAGAAAGAATAGGGACAGGTGCTTTGTCGAATCGTTAGTCATTCTTTCCTTTTCCATCGTCTTAATAAAATTAGGAAAGAATGAAAAAGACTATGTATTGTACGGTTACACCGAGTGGTACGTACGTAAAGTACGTATATACGTAAGTACACGCGTGGGAAAGAATTTTCTTTGTTTCTCGTCGGAATTGCGCGTAGATAGGTATATATATATATACATATATATGTGTGTGTATTATATATATATATACATATATATAAATTTTTATGTACACCTGGACGTTTCACAAATACTTCACGAAAGCTTCCATTATTGGGGTAGAACTTATAAACAAGTTAAATGTGAGAATGGAAAGGTGTGCAAGAATGTGAAAAAGAAAAGATTAACAGGATTGTTAATCTATTTCTGTTTATAAGAAACGTAAAAAAAAAATATATATATATATATAGTTCTTAATACTCACGTAATCTTTCCACACCTTTACCGATTATCTGCAACAGAAAAAGAAAAGAATGAGATGCCAAAAACTTGACACGAGAAACGATTCAAGTTTTTAAACATTTATATGTGTACGTGTCTCGTTCATTCGTCGCTCGACTCGCATTAAGGCCGACGTTCGATGAGGAGAGATCGAATCTTTAAAACTCGTTCGAGAACGTGTAACGAGAAGAGACCAATAACGGCTCGAGAACAAAAATATAATCCTACTTGTTTTATATGATCATTCTATGCTACCAAACGAACTCCATTTATCTGTTATAATTGTTGTAATTTCAGTAATTCAGAATAATCAAATGTGAAAATATTTTTCCCTTAACAGAGATTTAGTTCCATGTAGATTTCGACGAATATCCTAGTTATTATCGTCATTGTTATTATTATATTATGAAGCTATCATTTTCTCGATCTATGAGTATGTATTATATTTATCTATTTATTAATCAACGAGAACAATGAAATTCAATTATAAGCGGAATAGACCGGAGCATGTATATAACGAGTAATAATACGAATATAAATTCAAAATTACTAAATAAAACATAACAATTTCCTATAAATGTAGACAAAAACGTCAAGATATAGTATGACCAACGGGTAAATTAAGTTGCTTCTCGGAAATATAGCTTCTGACTCATCGTCAAGTCACGCTAAGTTGAATGTGTTAAATAGCGACCCTATATACGATTCCACGTATAGTTTCTCTATCAAACGTTATGCATATATTTATCAATCAATAAAAACAATGAAATTCAATTATAAAAAGAGCGATGAAAAATCGAGCGTGACATTTTCATTACGATTTTAAGGTCATATAATTTCGATAGGCAAGTATCGGTAGAACGAACATAATGCAACTCGTGTCGTTAGTTTTGATAAAATAAAGACGAGTAACGAAATGTTCATCGACATTTACCTCGAGTCGATTGTTCGGGAGATATTCCCGAGTACGAATATCACGAGTTGGTACTACCGATTTTCAACGATGTACATAGCTAGGTCGTAGCCGATTATCGTAAGGTTTTGCATTCGAGGGATTTCACTAATCCATTCTCTCCATATAATCCCATTATCGGCCGTTTTCCTTACGGTGATACCGGGTTAACGGAGTACGCACGTACATACGTATGTACGTGGTAACGCGTTATATCTACAACTAGTATTTAGAGATTCGAGTAAAGCGACCTTTACACAAGGGACGAGACAAAGAATGTATGTGTATGTCTGTATATGTGATTCAAAGAGTGCGCACGTGAGAGAGAGAGAGAGAGAGAGAGAGAGAGAGAGAGAGAGAGAGAGAGAGAGAGAGAGAGAGAGAGAGACATAGAGACAGAGAGAAAGAGAGAGAGAAATGGAGATAGAGGGAGGGAGAAAATTTTATCGAAGTGGAACTGCAACACCGATCGGCGAAGAACGTTCACGCGTTGGCAAATGCCTCGGCCGGGGTACAATTAGAATATCGTCCTATTCAATATGCGCTGGCAAATTCTAGTACGTAGCAAAGCGATCGTATTAAATGCTTTCAACTGATATTATTGTCTCGGTTAAAGGTTGTCTTTATTGGATAACATATACGAAATGTTAGACGTAAAACTATAGGATGGAGTTGTAATAAAATTACGGAAAAATAAATCAAATTCATTTCATAATTATACCTATCGAAATTATCTCGGAACTTATTGATCTTTTGTCTCTTTTTTCTTTTTTTTTGTGTTTCTTCTTTTTTTTTTTTTTTTTTTTTTTTTATTCCTTTTTACGGCACACAATGCTTCATCGAACTATCTAAAATATTACCATATACCTTCGCTACTACAAGGAACGGAAGGTTCATGCTGGTTGCACACGTTGACGCGTGTGTATCGAACGAATTCATTTTGCGTAGGTAACGTCTCACTCGAGTCTCTACCATCGGGACGTTTCGAATTCGTATGGCGAGGGTGAAGGGAAAAGAGAGAACGAAAGAAAGAAAGAAAGAAAGAAAGAAAAAGAAAAACAGAAAGAAAGAAAGGATGAAAGAAAGAAAGAAAGAAAGAAAGAAAGAAAGAAAGAAGTGGGCCTTTTTGGGGGAGCCCCCTAGGGGGTAACCGGCAGGGAGATCGAGGCACAAGAGTGGTGCTAACTTAATGAGGGACCACCTAGTTTTAACTGTTTGTTTTTCAAGCGGAGCCATGGCCTGAGTCGAGCGAAGAAAAGAGAAGAAAATAAAAGAAGAGAAAAGCAAAAGTTTGCTGGACGGACCGGTGGACGGATCGTCCCTTCGTTCCTTTCCTTCGTCCTGGTTGACGTTATTCACATTCTCTGTCTCTCTTTCTCTCCTTTTCTCTCTCTTTCTCTCTCTCTCTCTCTCTATCGCTTTCTATCTTTCTATATATACGTGTTCACGCTCGGTCGACCTTCGTTTATAGCTTGTATCGCATACCTCGTTGCCATAACTTCCGCGATTTAGCCGTGAAATTACACGCGAATGAATTGGTACCAGAGAGCGAATGTTCGACGATAGTGCGATAAACTTTCCGCTCTTCTCCTTTTTCCCTTATCCTCTTGAGTCCCTTTCCCCCCCCCCCTCTCTCTCTTTCTTTCCCTTTCTGTCTCTCTTTCGCATCACCGTATTCAGTCTCGATCCTACGTCGTTCGATCGATTTATTCGCTCGATTCGCGCGAAGAATGCAACCGACGCGCGATACTTTCGCGACCGACTAACAATAAGTTTACCTTCTTTTTCGCGCCACTTCTCCAAACCACTTTGGTAGCCATTGTGTGCATTTTTGCCTCGATAGCTTCTATATATGTATATATATATATATATATATATATATATATATATATATATATATATATAGCGTATATGTTTATAAAAAAAGAATTTCGTGTGTGTGTTTGCGTGCGTGTATGAAAAAGAGAGGAGGAAAGAAAGAAACAAAAATTTTCTCTTTCATTAACGTCGTAGAGCTACGATACTTTTTGTAAAGCTCTCTCTCTCTCTCTCTCTCTCTCTTTATCATTTTTTTCTCTAGCTATAGAAGCAAAGAAAGTCCACTTTAGACCAAGAACCCACATAAATTACGTTTAAATCGCGATTTTCCGATAAATCGTATCGATCAGACTTTCCTTTACGAGTTGTCGTCTCGGAAAAAGAGAAGGAGAATATATTCGCCGAACGAGAACGATAACGTGCCCATGAAAAAGTGTGTTTGACGTGGGTGCGTCATCCATGATTAAATTTATCACTGACAAGCGGCATGGAAAAAGCTACGCTGACGTAACTTTTGTTTCAGCCGCGTCTGTATCCTTCCGTCGTTGTAGCGACAAGCACGACAAGAGTTAACTTTTGTTGACGCGAGTGTTCGTGCGCGGAGGAAAAAACGTCGCATTAGGAATTTTCATGAAAATCGGAAAAATATGGTCTACAACGATGTACGTACGTTCTAAAAAAAGTTAACGGACATCTTTCAGAAACTTACCTTATCGGAATTCGCTTCGTGTTTAATTTTCTTTGTTTTTCCTTTGTTTTGTTTTTTTTTTTTTCTTTTTTTTTTGCTTTTCCTTTCTTCAAGAGCTCCAATCCTGGTATTAATTCTGTATTTTTTCTCGAAGAAGTTAACTCTTCGTAGAATATATATTCGTAAAGTTCATTCAAGGTGTTTCTAGCATCTAACACGTTTTAGAACAATTCATTACGATACGATCTATGTAATACGATTTGAATTCATGAAAATTGTATTCATCATTTTCGACAAATATTACTGTCTTTATATTGAATTAAAGGAATAAAAAGATAAAAAAATAAATAAGTAAATAAATTTTACCGGTGCTTCAGTAACAATAGAACTTTATATTAAAATAGATTAAAAATGAAACGGTCCGTTTGATTTTGTCTTCGTAACGATTCGTTTCGTTAGCTTTGAAAAATACTACTCACGATCACATATTTCCCGTCAAAAAGACGGCATATGGGCTACGATGATGAAGGGACGGTCTGCCCGCCGGCGATCTCGTATTTCCCGTCGATTATTATTCATCCTGCCTTAATATAAAAGAACACGATTGGTTGACCTCGTAAGGATCCCCGGCGACATGACGTAGGACACGCGAACGAAGGATAGGCACGATTCGGTGACATCGAAAGAAAGGTACCCTCGTTAACATTCACTTCGTCGTATTACCATTCTCAAGGTACTAACCCCTTTCGCTTTATTTAAACAAATGCTCTTGAACTAGAGACTCGTTAAAACCGCGTTCGTTACACGATAGCTTTCCATTGATCTTTCGTAAAGAAGAATAGAAACGAATACTACTCTATTATTAGAAATCTTTTAGACCGATTTTCATTGACGAACGAATTGCCCGACAGCTTGGAAAATCCCTTTTCGATTATGAATTTTGAGGTCTTTGAAGAGTAATCAAAAATTCTTTCCAATGCTGTTATCCGGTAGAAACGTCATTCTTTCTAGGAGATACTCGGTATAAAGCTTCTACTTTTCTCTCTCTCTTCCTTTTTTGCATCTTCGTCTTGCATTGTATGACCTCGTGACGCATCAGGATAAGTGACATTTCGTGTTCCATCTCGCAAAAGATTTTAGGGATGCATGAGACATAGTAAATAAAAATATATATTCGTTTGTATAGAGGAAGAAAGGATGATAGGAGCAAGTTTCCCATTTTTCTTAAAGTATAATACTCTCGTAACATTATCGATTGGTTTTTTTTTTTTTTTTTTTTTTTTCTTAAACATTGTGAAATTATTGAGATTCGATGATCAAAATGTTACCATTATTTTACTATTTTATTTATTATTTACTTTATATCATGAGTTTTTAATTTATATAAAATTACAATGAGAATTTTTGGGAACGCGATCGATTCGAAGTAGTTATTCCAGATGCAAGAATCGGGGAAGACTTTCTTACGGTTGGAGATATCCAAGGTAGCCGCGTTCTTGCGCTAACGAGTGGACCTTAAAAGGGGGAAAGAGTTTCCCCGATCACCGGTTAACATCTTTGTCTCGTCCTTTCGAGGCCGGCTTGTGAATATATTCATGAGAAGGAGTGCACGAGCGAGCGAGTGAGCGAGAGGAAGATGAAGAGAAAGGGGAGGAGAGAGAGAGAGAGAGAGAGAGAGAAAGAGAGAGAAACAGAGTGTACAAGAGAATGAGAGAGGTAGAGATACTGTAGTATCGACCCGTCGAAAATTTTCGTCCTCTTTCGTGCATCAGTACATCTCTTCTAACAAAGTTTGCCGCTAACAAACGAAAAAAAAGCACTGATTTTTAATTGGACTATTATCGCTAATGATCGATATACGTCAATTAAACATAATTCTGTCAAATCTCATTTATTATTTCTCTTCCCATTGGCGTATTATTAATGCACGTTGTTCCGTTCTCGAGGGAACACGGAAGAGTAGCGGAGGCTCGATTTATTTTCATCGTGAATTCTCCACATTCGCTCGTTGCTTTCGATATTATCTTCATTCGAAATAGAACCACCCTTCATGATTTTTCCATTGATCGAATGTCGAACTATGCCGCGAGCCGAACGATAATCGAGGAATCGTTTCGTTCCATCGAAAATCGAACCCCCGGTCCCCCAATTTCATTTTTTCGAATAACGAATCTCGTCTATCGACGCCCTTCCTCGTCAAATTTCGTTTCGAGATATTTCGTCGCATCGATATTAACAGCACTCGATGCATTTCGTACACTTTTATTTTCCTTTCGAATCTAATAATCATAGCTCCGATCAATTAGAAACGTGCATCAGATCTCGTTGAAACGTATCATGACTATGATTAATTAAATAAAAACTATTTATTTAACTTGTAAATGAATAAACAATAAAATAATAAATTAATTATTCTGGCTACTCTGGGGTATACGATTGGATATATAACAAATATCGACTATGACAATCATCAGGTTAATAAATATGATTAATATTTTAATATGATTTCCGATCGAGAGGAAAGAGACAAGCTTTTAATAACACGGAAATCGTATTTCAATATTAATAAGGATCACGATTAAACGTCACTCAACGAGAAATCGAGTTCTTCGTTTATCGAATAATTTTCTAAGTTAAACGCATTCGTTGCTTTTAGAATGTGACTTGAAAAAGAGACACGAGGCTGTTTCAGGAGATTCCTTTTAGACGTTCAAGAGTTATCGAACGTTGTATCTTCTGGTAAGAACTCGTCCCTTTTTCTCAGGGACATTTCGGCGACTGGAAGATAGCTCTTATGACCGTAGCACGATCATCCGTCACGGACGATAAACTTTTATCGCTCTTTCCTTGTCAATCCGTCTAGTATATTTAGGCGCATCATACACTTGCATTGATAATAACGTAAAACTAACACTTCATGAATTTCAATATTTATCATAGATAAAAGTAAGAATTTTTAATATCATTTTGTATTATTATGAAATCATTACATTTCAAGATAGTTATTATCTCGAACGATTAAACTTATGTTAGATTGAAATAATATATTACATCTTATTGGACGATCGTAGAAACAATTTAAAAAAAAAAAAAAACAATTTCTTTGGTTTTTAATTTATTTCGACTTTAGAATTTCAACTGATAAGCAATTTACCTAATCGTAAAGTTTTATTCTTGTCTTTCATGATGTATCAACGAACAACGACGATACCTTCTCATTCTCGCAGTGAGAAGCACTTATATACGAGTGACGGTCAGAAATGGAATCATTAATCTTTCAGCAGCCGTCGGGAGGCATTGAATCCAAAGATATTCTAAGGGTCACGCCTGGCCCGCGTCGCATTTTCCGTTATATTACAGTTAAGATCCATTCCACGAAGTGCAAAGTATCTACGTCTACACGCGTGTTACTTTTCGTATGATAAAAATGATAATCGGTAAGGAGTAACGAGTTACGAGCTTGGTAATACGTGCGATATATTTCTTTCGGCGCTTCTAACCATGTAATTTCAAACGTTGTTGCGCCTTAAAACCTCTCGAATTTCGCGTTCGACTGAAGTAAAACGGCCTACCGGAGCGTCAAATAAATGGCTTTCGAGTAGGCACGAATACGAGCAAACGGTAACGGGCCGTGTTTATCTCGGACACTAGTATAGGTGCATCGTGCCTACTAATAGCTGGAATTCCCTGCTCGGCCATTCGAAATAGGTAAGCCGAAGGGAATTCTTGAGAAAATTTTTCTACGTTGAGACTATGGTTGAACTTAGGAGCCCTATGACCACTACTATCTTTTCTTTTTTTCTTTTATTTTCTTTTTTTTTTTTTTTCTTTTATTATTTCTTTTTTCTTATTTTTCCATTTTTCAAGATAGAGCTACATATTTCTTCTGATAGAATTCAACCAGTCTTGGATAATGGAATGATACTAATGCAGAGGTAAAAAGAATGAAAAGAAACAAACATTGAGGAAAAGTTATTCGAGAAATGATACTTGAAAATGTGATGGTATAAAAATGATTATTGCGTTTGCTTTGAAATAGCTTGAATCGATTAAAATTAATTGCACAGTTCATTCCCTTTCTAAGGATTCGAAATAAATACGAGGATGTAATTACGAGAAGGACATCATTTTTGTTCGGTTAAATTTGAAATAACATTGTGTATGGTGTTTGTAAGCTCGTCGTCATCTTCATTTCCGTCGAGGAAGAAAGAACTATGACGACGGTCTTATCATCTTTTTAACATCCTGAGAAAACTTTGTCTTTTCTTTATTTTTCTTCCTCTTACCGACTAGTTAGTAAGCGAGTTGAAATCACGGATATAATTAAAACGTTCGTATTATATTACAAGGGACAAAAGTCTGACTAATTAATAAAAATATTTTTACAATCAATCAGAAGAATAAAGATAAAAGATAGACAAAGTATAAAATTGGCATATTTTGTCGAACAGACATTTTATTATTATTGATCATAAAGAATAACCAGTTATATTTTTTATATCAAATATCGAGACGAAATATTTTGTCATATTTTGTCCGGCGATGTGTTAAGCAATTTGTTATTGCTATAAATATATATTACCAATATATCTAGCTATCTATCTCTTTTTCGTAGACATATCGATAAGTTTCCGGTTGGCATCTCTTCGCAAGGGAAATGAGATGGATAAAGAGAGGAACGGAGAGGAGTAGCTGGTTGCACCGGTGGTGGCAGATGCGGATTCTCGGGACGGGGCAACGCGCGTACGTCCGTTCGTGAGGGAAATAAAAATACGGTAGGCGTGTCGGGTGTATGTGCTCGATACGAAAGAGGGAGGGCACACGTTAGGTGCTCTCGTATATACGTGCGTGCGACAAAGAGTGAGAGTGAACGAACGAACGAACGAACGAACGAACGAACGAACGAACGAACGAACGACCGAGCGACCGAGCGAGCGAGCGAGAAAGAGAGAGAAAGAGAGAGAGAGAGAGAAAAAGAGAAAGAAAGAAAGAAAAAGAGAAAGAAAGAGAGAGAGAGAGAGAGAGACACTTTGGTGTGTAAGCCGGCTTATTACGCGCCGCCGGAGGCTACAAACACGCCGAATAATGGCCGAGGCTCCTTCGTCGAAGAAAGACCGTCGTCGTTGGGAGATGCCCTTAGGTAGGTTGCTCGGTAGGTAGAGCTTGCCAGGCTACGTCAAGATAGGCAGCCAGCCACGGAAAGCGACGACCGAACACGCTGGTGGGAGGGAGCAAACGGTGTCGTATTAAATTATAATACTTCCAGCAGGAAATTACTAGAGCGAAGGGAGTCTAAAGGGTGTGAGAGTAGTTTCTAGTCATGCCATGCTTCTTTCCACTGGTCCTTCTCCTTTCCGCATTTACGTGAATATCTTCTTAAGAACGTATTCGTTCTTTCTTTTTCTTTTTTCTTTTTTTCTTTCTGTTTTTATTATTTTTTTCTTTTTTTTGCTCTTCCTCCCTTTCCATGACGTTATAATAATTCATCGATGAAATAAAAATGTTAGGAAAATTATTCTCTCCCTGATAGATCATCTTTTTCTTTACTACTTCTTTTTTTTTTTTTTTTCGTCATTCTTCATTCATTTACTTTTTTTTTTCTTTTTTTTCTTCGTTTTTCTTTTTCTCTTTTTTTCTTTTTCTTTTTTTTCTTTTTTTCTTTTTTTCTTTTTTATACTTGTCCTTTATCGAAAGAATCGATATCTCGTTGTAATGCACGTCGCGTAATGTCGAATAGTCTCTTGGTAACTACGCAACGTATACTAAAATTCATACTGTACTGTTGACGGATGAGGGGAAGAATCGTAGAAGCGTGAGAGAGCAGAACATTTCCGTCATACTCGGAGAGTAAGAGAACTTCCTCCTCTTTTCTTTGCCACCACCATACGCAGACGCTTCCTCTCCTCTTCGTCGCCATTCTCATAGCTATCATCGTCGTTGTCGTCGTCGTCGCCGTCGTCGTCGTCGTCGTCGTCGTCGTCGTCGTCGTCGTCGTCGTCGTCGTCGTCGTCGTCGTCGTCGTCGTCGTCATCGTCGTCGTCGTTGTCGTTGTCGTTGTCGTCGTTGTCGTTGTCGTCGTCGTCGTCGTTGTCGTTGTCGTCGTCGTTGTCGTTGTCGTTGTCGTCGTCGTTGTCGTCGCATACGAGACGCATAATTATTATCACACTGTATTCGCATACATTTCTCACCATTAATATTCATAAAGTCGATCCGTCAAAACGGACCTTTCTCTGCTTCGCCTTCTTTATAGTTTCTCTCTACTGCTTGGTACTTTGCTTTATATTACTCATATTCGGCGAAGAGTATCGAACGAATAAGCGTGAAGCTGAGCGATGAAGAATATAATAGCTAAGATTCTTCGACGGTATGAAAAAGTAATCAGGATAGATACGTGACGTAGACGGGATCAGTTTTATTAATAATTTTATTTGAAACCCGTCGTATATATCTATTGTGTTAATCTTTATTGCTACAGATTCATATTCACTCCTTTTCTTTTTTTTTTTTTTTTTTTTCTTTTGGCATGCCTTCTTCCTATTCTTTTGCTTTTTATTTTATTTTTTTATCCTGAGAAAAAGGGTCTCGAAAAGATATTGATAGTTCATTCCAAAAGATGTATATACGATGACGAAATATAATTGAACAAGATATTGCTAATAAATTGAATATGATATTGATAAAAGAGAAAGGGATAGAGAAAGATAAAGAAAAAAGAGATATGATTGAAACACAAATCTCTTATCGTTTCTCTCTGTCATTATTCGAGATTATAATAAACACTGAATTCGTTTGTTAACGAAGAGAATATGCACTCGTTCGAGATAAAACTTGCGACCGACAGAGTGAAAACTTAAAGATTCGATTATTCCTTTTTCTTGTTAACCAACCGTTTCTTTAACGAATGGAAACTCCTTCCGAAGATAACTAATTGCCAGTACTTCTAATTGAAGGAAATTAAAACGCCGAGTTTTCCTACCTCTTTCATCCTTTTTACTATCATCTTCCTCTCCCTTATTCTTTCTCTCCTCATCGTTTCCTGTCGACTCTGCGTTAAATCAAGTACAATTTACGAGGCAAGATATAAGAAAGCGAGTTATTTATTGAGTCGAGAGAAGTAAAACCATCGCGGCACCTGGAAGTTTCTATTTAGGGAAAGGATAGCAAGTTCAAGTGTATTCGATAAATATATTCAGCTGATTATTACCGAATTCCATTAATGGAAATTGAATTATTAAAAAGGCAGAATACGTCAACAAAAGTCTGTAGAACGAACTCATTCTTTTTAGTTTTTTTTTTTATTTATATCTATCTTTTATCATCCTTTCAGATTCGTTATGATCGATCAATGAAATAATTAAAATAGAAACAGAGAGAGGCAAAGAGCAAAGACAAAAAGAGAGAGAGAGAGAGAGAGAGAGAGAGAGAGAGACAGACAGACAGACAGAGAGAGAAAGAGAGAGAGAGAAAGAGAGAGAGAGAGAGAGGGAGAGAGAGAGAGAGAGAGGGAGAGAGAGGGAGAGAGAGAGAGAGAGCAATAGCAAGATTTTATAAGGGAATCGATTTACATTGTGAAATTAAACTTTCGTATAGTAAATATATGATGGATATAAATCTGTAAAATACAGAGATTGACTCTAAAATAAGTATTTAAATATTTACAAACTTATGTAACGTATCAAAATAAAAAATGAATGAATATTTATGTACAATATCTCGTACGTTTTAACATACCCGATTAATTTCTAATTGTATTATCATATACATTTTCCATATGTTCATACAATTGCCGAATGCAGTATTTATTTTTGATATATAGAGGATACTTTTTGAAATAATTAATACATTCAGAAATTGTCTCTTTAATAAATCCGTGTTGTGACTAAAGTTACGCTTGTGTAAAAAAAAAAAAAAAGAGGAAAAGAGCACAAAGGCCTTTTCTTAATTCTAATGTTTCGAATATTTGCAGGAGTTCTGATTAGAATGTTTCCTATAGATATATATATATATCAGACTAACTTATATAAAATATATATATATATATATATATATATATATATCGCACATTCATTTTTTTCATTGTGTGCATGTGTATGTGTGTGTTTTAGAGAAAACCATGGTGGTAAATTAAACGACCATCTGACGTGGAACGCACTCGCGTGTTTTCGCTTCGAAATATCAAACATCCTCGCGATTGCGATTGCTTGTGACATCGGTTTATGTCGTCGTAAGTGAGAGCCGCGAAGCAATACCTACTCGCAATTATCGAGTATTACCCGAGGCTCGAGCACGTTCGCTCGTTCGATCGCTCGAAAGGTGTCGATATCCACCCTCAAGAATTTCTGCGGTTCTGTCGTTGAGCTTCGTACAAACCTAAACGAGTATTGAAGGAGGATATTGAATCGTACGTATATACGTATATATGTACAATATATATGTACAATATATATGTACAATATGTATATATATATATATATATATATATATATATATATATATATATGTATGTATGTATTTACGTAGGGTTTATCGAATAGTACATAATAACTTTTTCGTGGTTTCTACCTTATCTAATATTATTTATAAACTTAGTGTTAACTTTTCTATTAATTAGATTTGTATTCGTTATATGAAAATTATATAAAATTTTTTAATGGAAACGACTATTGATTATCATTTTTATTTGGCCGATTTTCATTAGATTTTTATCCAATTAATACCCGTCTTGATTATATCTGATTTTAATTATAAAATCAAATGGATATAATTAAACATCGTTTGATATAAAAAGAAAAACTTGGTGAAAGGTTAGAGCTAAAGCTAAAATTAAAGCTTACCGCAAAGCTTCGATATTGAGCTGTGTTTATTCTTGCTGATCGCGATTGCTGTGTAAAACAGAGCAAAAGGTGGGGGAGGGGCCTGAGAGAAAGAGA
Source organism: Vespa crabro (assembly GCF_910589235.1). Taxonomy (NCBI): domain Eukaryota; kingdom Metazoa; phylum Arthropoda; class Insecta; order Hymenoptera; family Vespidae; genus Vespa; species Vespa crabro. The sequence goes on from NC_060961.1 coordinate 3,836,071, forward strand.
GACAGAGAGAGAGAGAGAGAGAGAGAGAGAGAGAGAAGGGAAAAACACAGGAAAAACAAAATAACATAAAGAGACATAAATATAAAAACAACATAAAAAAAAAAATAACATAAATATCGTAGACGTTCATTCGATGACGAATTTTTTCGAATAGTTGTTTAAAAATACACGTTATATAAATAAGTATCCTTATTGTTTTGCTTTCAAGGAGAACAATAAATATATATATATATATATTTTTTTTTGGAAGATCTGGAAAGACAGTAGGTACGTCAATGTTAGATGATTGACGAGCGAGGAGAAAAAATGGACGGATGGTGGATCGTAAGATTCTACAGAAAGAAAATAGATCCTATTTTATTCAGTTGGATTTATGTGTACACATACAACAATACGTGTATATTACAACGGAAGCTCAGTAACATTATCGAACTGTTAAGTTATGGAGGAGGATGGGGTGTACTGATTGAAATCCACCCTCCGTCTTCTTTGTCCTTATTATTATCGTCCTAGCGCACGACACGAAGCCATCGAGGCAGTCTCGTATCTCACCCACTTGTTATTAATGTAGCATGCTCACTATGCTTGCTTTTGAAAAATGGTCGGCCTATGATGATTCAGAGTTTTGCATGGAACTGGACATATATATACATACATACATACATACATACATATATATATATATATATATACATATATATATACAATATATTTTTTCTTCCCCTCCTCTTCTTCTTCGTAGACGTAGATCGTAGAACGCGTTTTACGTTGACGGACGCAAACTTTCGAGAAAATTTTCCGTGTGACGTGTACAGCTGCCAGGGTTCACATCGAAGGTTTTACAGGCATCGTCCAAGAGCAAAGGGTCATCGTAGTTGTCGCGACTCGACGATCAGTTATCCGACACGAGGCAAACTGTTACGTGGATGTCATCACATCCGTTAACACGTTGACCGTCGATTATTACCTTGCCGATAAGTTTGAATGGTATAGTATTATAACTCGATGCCATTAATCCTTTGAATATAATTAAAACGTAAATGTATTTATTCATTTCTATAAGATAGACGAAGATTTCTTGATTTTTCTTTCTAGTTTTTTTTTTTTTCTTTTTTTTTTTTTTCCAGAAAACCTGAGCTTTCGAAATATCAGATCAACATAGTTACAAGAATAATCACTTATTGTAACATTTAATTAATTTCATTTAATATTCAAAATAAGATTTTATATCGAATGAATCATATACGTAATGTTAATTAATTATCATTTAGCAAATAACTTTCGTTCGTAGTAACAAAGTTTCTCTATTGTTTTACGATTCATCGTGTTGAACAATACAATAGAAGGAATTCATCGACGTTGCTAATTTCGGTGTATAATTTTACAGAGCGAAATCGAGAAGATGAGGAAAACTCTTCTCTCTCTCTCTCTCTCTCTCTCTCTCTCTCTTTCTCTCTTTCTCTCTTTCTCTCTCGCGTGTGCTTTTCTCTTCCATGCTTTTGCAAAATACACGCGATTCCAGAGGATCATTGTTATCGATGCAAGGATGGAAGAAGAAGATACAGTACGTTCCCTTTGAAGGTTTCCTTTTCTAGCATTATCCTCGAAGAGCGTTTAGCGAGACTGCAAGGTGGAGAGAAGGGTGAGTGCCATTGGGTGAGAACGAAACGAGGGCTGGTGGAGGCAAGCGAGGACGGATTACAAGAAGCGTCTCCGGCTCGTGTAAGCTTCGTAATGCGGATCCAAGGGAAGACGAGGGCTCTTTGATAAATGCGAAATGTACCATTCGAGTTTGTTATGGTCTCCGCGATCCACTATTTACGACGGTTTCTTTGAACTTCGGGCTATACGACACCACTACCACCACCAATACCACCACCATTATCATCATCCTTAGAACCACAGCTATAGCGAATGATGTGCTTTACCTCGAAACATCTCAAGCTCGTAGGGCGGCTCTAAGCTCGTAACAAGAGAAGAAACAGTAACTTGGCGGTGAATCGATACATGGTGCTCATCCACCATGTCGTTTTCGTAATATATGTTTTCTCGCGTTTTCCTACGACTACGTTACTATCTCTTATATTCTATCTTCTATCCTATATGATTTCTTCGGTGAACTTCAAACTTTCATGATAATCTACTACGTCCCGAGTGTTTCCGAGAGTATCTACGGGAGAACGAAGAGTCCTCCAAGCGTTTTCCAAAAAGTTTCCAAATGAATGTAGAAATTGATCTACATGAACGATCTCGTCATTTTCAAATGACGTTATCTTACTCCTACGTAGTAGTCAAGATTATATAGACATCAAAGGTTTTGAAAATCAAATGGACGCTTTCGAGTGCTTAAGCTCGGAGCAATGATTTCAAGTTGGAATTCTCTTAAAGGTTTATGACTGGTAAAGGATTAAAATACGTACAATGGATTTAATGAAATCCCTTGATATCTTTTTGCTTGTTCGAAAATAAGTTTTTACACGAACTTGCGTCTCGTTCTTTATGGAAAAATATTTCTTTAAAAGATAATATATCTTTGATTTACGATTACAATAGTAATACAATTGTAATTAAATATTTTTAATAATATATCGTATCAAATTTTTTATTACTATTAAATTGATTCATAAATAAGCAAAGAGTATGCAATAACACATAATAAAATAATAAGTTTATTATTATGAATTAACCCAATTCGTATTTTATAATTACCTGATCTAATTTCTAATCGCAAGAAGTCACGCTTTTATCGTGATTTTGAGGAAGCGCGAGTTCTCGAGCGACCCTTACAAGGAGGACGTCCTTTTTTCTCCCTTGCGGTGAAATAATGGGATTAGATAATCTTGATACACGTTTTTCGACGTGTCGTAATTAATACCACCGCGTACCTAACGTCAGAGCTGTTCGAAATTGTCGAGGACGGATATAACGTGCGGTCTGTGCTTTCGTGAGCCTTGAAGAGTGTCATGAAACGAATGTAAAGCTCGCTGAAAAGCTCGATAGCGATAACGGCCGAGGGAAAACATGAGCGAGCCGTGCCGAGCCGACTTCCCTCTTTTATTCACTCTTTCTCTCTCTCTCTCTCTCTCTCTCTCTCTCTCTCTCTCATTCACTCACTCTATTTCTGTTTTTCCCTCTTGACAACGCTGTTAAACCTGTACTCGAAAGACGGGTTCGGTTTACTCAACTATCTAATCGTATATTCGTGTTCTTCGACGTGCTTCCTTCGACATGTTACGAGAAAATAAAACACTACGTATGTTAAGGGATTTCTATAAATTTTGTGGAAAAATGAAATATTTTTTCATATTAAAGTTTTTATACAATTATCATTAGTTTTGGTTAAAATACATATTTTTAATAAAATATAAAATAGATGTGTATATATATATATATATATATACATATACATACGTAATTATACACACATACATACGTCACTTGATATAAAGAAAGTTAAAATGGAATAAAATTAAAACTAAAGCTTATCGTTAGGGTTTGTTCTCGTGCGACCTTCACTCTGTTACGACCTGACTGCGACTGACACGCTAGACCAAATAAAAATAATAAAGCACAGAAGAAACCAAAATATAACGATCGCATGGCCACGCTAAAGTTTACGTTATTATATATTTGTAAACATCTCGTTTGGTTTCTTTTTTTATTTCGTTTCTTTTTTTTCCTTCATTTTTTCAATTGAAATTAAGTTACGACCAATGGTCTATTTATTTTAATAAAAATTTATTTTTTTTTACTTATAATTTATTATATAAATGTGCAAGAACTTATACGTTATATCTACGTATTATTTTATCTTTTTTTTTTTTTTTTTTATTAACGGGGAACTTCTATTATTCAATCGTACGTCATTCAGACTGAATGGTAGATTAATTAATTAATTGCGATTAAATAAGAAATTTGAAATGATATAATATTAGATATGAGTGTAAGTAGTTGATATTGTTAATTATATAAACTGAAAGGATCTTAACGATACAAAATGAAAGAATTAAGCTACGCGAGATGAACATCGTACGTCTTTGTCCGTACGCAATTCTTCCGTATGAGGATGGAACCGCATTATTAGACTTTTCTCGTGCAACCATATCCATCGTGTATAACGTCTTTCTTCCATCTGTTTTTCACTTTCGAAAGACGGGAAACTCTTTCTCTAGCTTTCCCATCCTTAGCGAGTTCCCCACGATATTTTTCTATTATCTCGCCGAGTAGATAAGGCGGTGCACATGGAAGCGTTCTAGTTCAGTCCGTGATCGTACCTTTTCTCTCTTCTTTTTTCTTTTTTCCTTTTTTCCGTTTCTCTCTTTCCTTGCCTTAAACCTCTTCTTCCCGTCGTTCTAAAGCGTTTTCACATCAACCGTAACACCAAAAATGGCTTCTCCGATTAAGTGATTTTATAAAAAATTTTAAATACAATTATTCCCTGGCCGAATCGAAAGAAAGTAATATAATTTATTCGATGATAAAAACTTTTTCTCCCCGTTGTTGGATTTTGTATTAATAGAAAATAGAGGTAAGAGCTACGAGATGATTTAAGTATTAAAAAAATATTTGTTCAAAATGGCAGGTAAAAAAAAAGTAACGAATTAAATATTTAAAGCTGCATGAATAAACGTGCTGGACTTATCCTATTTTAGTAGACTGATAGTGCCATGTTTTCATACATATTCATATCCCTTTTTTATCTCTCTCTTCTTCCTTCTCTTTCTCTCTCTTTCTCTCTCTCTCTCTCTCTCTCTCTCTCTATCACATATTCAAAGGTGAACTAAGTTACACTATCATTGACACTAGCATTAGCCGCAACCTTTTATTGTGTACTCCATGTTACCTGTTATTCATTTGAACGAAAAGCTATAGTTGATTCACATTCTAGAAGCTTCTCCGTTTCTCAGTGCCCTCGTGAAAGCTCGAAAAACGCGTTGAGAATTTGTGCTGAATCTTGCGGAAGAAATTCATGACATCACCCCTTATAAACGACTTCTCGATGTAAAGACTGAACTCAAAATTGTGAAAGGGAGTTTTTCTTCGGATAAAAATAAGTCGAAATAATGGGACACTATTGTTCATAAAGAAAACTTTGTACGTGTTTCACTTTCTAAACGCATACATACAAAGGAATAAAAGTAATTTAAAGTATGTAAACAAGAATAAATTTGATATCTTCTTTAATATTTTCTATCGGCTTTCACCTCCTTTTTTATTTTTCATCTTTCCTTTATTATTTTCTGTCTCTCTTTTAAAACACTTTTAAATCCCTTTCGGCGAATGAAAGAGAGATGTGATAAAGGAGGTGCAAGTTCTTCAAGACACTTTGATCGAACGTGCAGAATCGGAAAAAATCGCCCTTCCGGCAGCATGGATAATACGCCTGCTATAAAGTAAAGTTATTAATACGTTGCGCGTTGCTAAAGCTTAAGCGGCAGGGCGGAGCCAAAAATAAAAATGAGAAAAAAAAAAAAGATAAGCAAGCACGTCGATCTGTATAATCGATTTTTCAAATAAGTTGGACCCGTTACCCTGGCGTTACGCGGAACTCTCTCTCTCTCTCTCTCTCTCTCTCTCTCTCCCTCTCTTTCTCTCATGATATAGAAAAATGGACGTCGAATAAAGACGAAGCGATAAATTATACAAGCACGAGGATTATGCTATGACCGCGAAACAACGATTTTAATATACATACTACATAGCCCCATACTCGCTATACATCCTCGTCATTATTTTTTCTCTTTTTCTGATTCTTTTTCTTTTTTTTTTTTTTTTCTTTCTTGCGAAAAATAAAAAGAGGGTTAATGATTATCGAAAGAATGCTAATGCTTTGATGTAAAAGTTGAGTCGAACGATGCGAATTATAGTTTTATCGGAAAATAGATTTTCTTTGGAAAAGAAAGAAAAGAATAAGAATAAAGAGGAAGAAGAGGAAGAAGAAGATCGGAAGGAATTGAAATCTTTTGGTATTTTCTAGCTTCTTTTCTATTTTTACTTCATTCACGTCGTATGAAGAATTGTAAGAGAAAATGCTATTCTTTATCGCGATAGCTCGAAGGCGCGTTGCCTTCAGAATAAGTGTAAAAAGGGGAAAAACGTCTTCATCTTTGTCGTTGTCGTCGTCGTCATCGTCGTCGTCGTCGTCGTCGTCGTCGTCGTCGTCGTCGTCGTCGTCGTCGTCGTCGTCGAAAGGATGAGTATCGCGAGCAATGCCATTTCTCGTAGGCATGACGAAGCTATTCCAACGATGGCGCGTTTCAACGAAGGCTCCACGTACAGGATCATCATCGAAAGCGTAATAGAGAGATGCGAGTAGCGACGAACACGTTCGTGAATAACGTAAACTTGATTCTCGTCGATGTTTAACAGTTGTGTGCGTATGTAACGAGACGTAAACGCAAGCAAGAGAAATACGCAATCATAGACATGATTCGAAGTGAAAGAGATACGAAAGAGAAAGAGAGAGAGAGAGAGAGAGAGAGAGAGAGAGAGAGAGAGAGAGAGAATCAGCGAAGGCACGCAGAATAATCGTGCGTGTCTTGAAAGCATACATAGACACCGATAACGACGTTGTTACCTACGTTCAGCCGTGACGACTGATTAGGATCAGCCGTTACGTACTTAGTCGGCGTTGCTAATCGCGAATAGACGATGTTCCTCGTAACGATAGAGCTAGTCCGCTCTTTAAAGTCGGTTGGACGATAATTTCTTCGTTGAAAGTCGTTTTTCGAGAATAAAAGGCAGTCCTTCGTTCATTCGACACGTCTTAATTCTTTATGATCCTATATCGAATTGGAAATAAAAATTAATGAAAGGATATATTATATGATTATGTTTAAATAGATTATTTATTATACGATCAGATTTATTAATGATGTCGATTATTATTTCTTGATAAATAATAATGTATATTTGATATCGTTCAAAGAATAAAATGTTCAATTAACGATATTCCTAAAATCATGTTAATACTTGATTATATCGTAATTTATTATCTTCCAAATATAATTATAAATATATATGTATAATTATATACGCCCACAAACAGACTATAATGTGTCGATGGAGGAATGTGTATGCGAATGAACACTAACGTTAACATAAGCAATCTTTCGATCAAAGCTTCGATCGAATGGACAACGTCTTCGAAAGGAAGAAACTTCGCCAAGCGGAAGATTAATTGCGCGAACGATTAATAATACCGACGTAATCGCAATAATTCGCGGAGAGTGCCCTCTTCGTCGCACGGTTATACCGTTCGTATATATATATACACACACACACATATATATATATATACACATACATACATACTTACGGCTTGTCGGTCATTAGTCATTTGGTTGCATCGATAAGCTCGATTCGTTCCTCTCGACTGGCCGATACACGCTTTCGCTTACGAATTTCGTTTTGTTCGTCCGTATATGCGTGTCGTAATCTCGATAGGGTATCTCCTTTTCGGGACTCAGCACCTCCTTTCATCCCTTTTTATACGCGATTTTTCTTCATGATATTTTGTAGGGAATTAGGTTTCGATATATGCCTGTTTCATGCGTAGACATGTTTTTACATAATAAAATTCAATAAATAACAATTACACATAAATAAAATTCTCATAAAGATTTTAAAATAAAAGTCATCTGTATATATATATATATATATATATATATATATATATATATATATATACATATATATGTATATATATTTATGTATATTTATATGTACGCACTGACAACTATATTGATACGTATATACAGTAAAATGACAAAACCCTAGGGACCACCGGGGTTGACATTTGAAACTTACAGGATTAGATCCAAGTTAAACGTCTTTCTCTCATTCTCACAGGAATAAAATTCGAGACATCTGTTTGGCCTTCATGAAAGCAAAAAAAGAAAGAAGAAAAAAAAGAAAAAAAAAAAAGAAAAAATAAAAGAATGAAGCGTCGTCTGGTTGAGATAAATGGTTGAGTAAAAAGTTTGAAAGACAAGGTCGAATGGAAAAGTCATCGAGACAAGGACTGTCTATGGATCGTTTTGTTATAAAAAGATCGTAATATTTTCGAGGAATAGATGATGGTTTATCAACGAACATTGAAACGACGCGCGACAAGCTCGAACGTTATTTTACGCTTTGTTAACGCTTTGAAAATACGTGTAAAATGAAAGCACGTGTATGTATGCTCGTACAGTCAGTCCCGAGCGAGCAAGCATGAAAGCCAAATAGATCGTTCGTGCTTCTCGTTTGTTTATTAACGAACATCGTAACACGAAACAACAAGGGCTTTGAAATCCCGAGGTACGACATTTTCTCCTTCCTCATTACGGTTTTAGTCTTTCCGTTTTATCATATGGATGATTTACCAAAGAAGAATAGAAAGAGATAAACAGAATGAAAAGAGAGAACAATATCTATTGTACTAAAAGATCAAACTTTGAACGTCAAGAAATTGATAAGAGAATTGAAATAGAAAAATAAAACTAACGTATAAAGTAAAGAATATAATATAGATTAAAGTAATAATAATATTATAACGATTAATTAAATAATTGATATTTATGAATAACGATCGAAATTATTTATCTCATGGATTATTAAAAATTTTTCTATTTGATACAAACACGTAGAATGAAAAAAAGAAAAGAAAAAAAAAAGAATGAACGTAGTATGTTGTCACAGCTAGTTGTTCGTTGTAACACTGCACACAGCGAATGTATGCTACCCTTGATTTTGTGTGTGCGAATCTTCTTCTGGTATGGCTACTATCCTACTCCTGTGGCCCGCGTGCGATATCCAGCGAATGTACGCGTGACAAGCAAACCACGTGTGCGCATATGCTCTGTTCTCGCTAGGACAATGTTTTCATTAAGTGAAAACACGAGAACACGGCTCGATGCGTCTGTTATTCTCTCGTTACACTCACGAACGAAAACTGTGAACGAGGAAATTTGAAGAAAAAAGTATATTCTGATTCTTGCTATTAAATAATTTTTTATCCGATAAATAGCTATACAACATTTAATATATTTTGCAAATATGAATTTGTTAATTGCTTAATGTTCCTTCTTTTTTCCCTTTTTTCCCTGTTTCTACGATTATGATATGTTTACCGTTGCTGTTATGACGTTTTCAATGTATTTCCTTTAAATTGAGTGATTATTGGCACTCTATAAAGCAAGTTCTATTGGTGTATATATAAAAAAAAAAAAAAGAAAAAAGAAAAAAGATTATATAATGTAAAACTTATAGTTTAAGGTGCAATTGGTAAACGTGAACGTTCAGATATGTACGAACAATTAATTTTTTGGTAGAAACATGAAATAAGACATAAAAAAATACAGATGTATGAATGTTTAACATTAAAGTTACATGACGTTATAGAGGATTAAACGTTGTAGACAAAATCGCACTTTCCTTTATAAGACACGACATTGAAGAGAATAGAGGTAGTTTCTACACTCGCATGCGCTATTAATGGCCGCCAGTATACGTCGTGTAAGCGAAGTAATTTACAAGCGTCGGCCGTTCACGGCACCGCCGGGACCACAAATTTCCGTAAGCAGGGTAAATAAAAACGCGGAAAAAGTGGAGCATGCAAATATATTTGGACGGATGGAACGCGCGCAATCCCTAAAAGTTTCGCGCATCGAGGCGGTTTGCTAGTGGCGGCAACGCTACTCTGCAACGACGCCACTAGCGAAACGAGAAAGGATGAAAAAAAAAAGCACGGCTAGGGCGAGCATGTATATGCGAGCTAAATTAAATATACATGCCGTGCGAATAAGGCCGCCTACCCGGTTTCTCTCTCGAGTTTTTCTACCTCTTCTCCAACGAACGAATATCCAACCCTTCGGGGTTGAATCGAGTCTAGCTGAAGAGTAACCAACTAGTCCCATAGCTATTTTTCTGGAATCCATTCGCATGGCAACGTATAAAAGTGAAAATCGTTTTCTTAATATTTCTATTGTATTTTTTAACTACTATTCGTTGACGATTACGTCGAATAAATTTTTCACGTCGTCTATCCTGGAAGAGAGATAAAAACAGGGAAAGAGAGAGAGAGAGAGAGAGAGAGAGTGAGAGAAAGAAAATTAATGCTTAGAACTAACTAACTTTTCAATAAGAGCTTAAAGTTTTATTAATATTAATTACTGTGTGTTAATATTACGTTTTATTATATAACCGTATAGAAACTGGTTTCCAATGGATCGATTTAACCATCGATCATTGCTAATCTTCGTGGCAATAAAATGTATTAAAAACGAAAAATCAATATCGAAATTAATTATTTAACCATGAAGGTACTAAGCTATACAAAATGTATATTCTGTCACGCTCTTAAGTCCATCGTATCTTTTCGAGCGTATCGTCTAGTAAGTAGATATCAGAGGGGGGATCAACCCCTACGTCAACGAGGGAGTCGTACTCGAAGAATGTCGCAAATGGGGCGCGATGCTGATTGGATAAAAGTAGATTCTAGCCAATCAGACGCAATTTCGAATGAACGATCCGGTTACGGTTGGCTTCCTGCTTTTACGAGCTTTCTTATCGTTTCGTCGATGATGACACTTAAGCCACACGCGATAATCGTTTGACAAGGACGACGAAAACGCGTGTAGTTTTGGTTATCTATGCGTTTAGCTTGAAATCCATTAAGATCGCATCTGATTTCATTCACCAAGGCATCATTGATTACTCTTACGTAGAGAAATTATTGATTCGATTCCATTCTTTTTTATATTTCGAATTTTAAAATAACTAAGGTTTCAATCATTAAATTACATTGTACGTGCAATGCAATTAATAATTATATATGTATATATATATATATATATATATATATATATATAATTCGTAGGTATACATAAGAAAAATTATAAATCATCGATAAATACTAACGGCTTTCGAATAAACGATGAAGCATTAACATTGGCTTAACAATGGCGTTCAGCGAAATCGCCGAATTTGATTCGCGATTCGAATGCCCGTTTAATGCTAATTCGCGAAGAGATAATGGAATCCTATTTGCTTTTATCCCCGTAAGAATGACCAGCACGACAGCGATCTATTTAATTTGTACGTAATTATCTTTGAATCCGGTTAATTCCCTTTTCATCTTTTTTTTATTTTTCTTCTTTCTTTTTTTTTTTATTTTTTATTATAGTCAAAATGTGAGATTTATTGATGAATATAACAAAACAGTCGCTGTAACACCTTCGATAAATAACGCGAGTCAAGTCGCGTCGCACGCAACGCATAGATACGACTACGTTGTTTCGCACAATGATACTCGTTCTATAAATAATAATTATTTCAGACCCGTTAATCAACGCGCTTAAAAGTTTTATCCGTTTGTCGTGAGAGTCAGTTCACGATTCTTCTATCTATGATTTTTTTTATTTTATTTTTTTGTTCTTTTTTCATTCCTTTTTTTTTTGTTTTTTTGTTTTTTTTTTTTTTTTTTTTTTTTATTCTGTATTGTACGTCCGATTTCCCAACGAAACGAGATAGATATAACGATTCCATAAAAAATTCTTGTTGAGATTTTTACGTTAAAATACAAGGGTTGTATGGGGTAGTGGCGAACAATAGGATCGTTGTTAAAGTATGAAACGCGAGCAGGATGCGTCATAGTTATGATCCGTATCGAGGTTAGTCCGGAAGACGAATACATATTTGCGTTCTTTCGTTTCATTTGTTTCAAATTATACTTCATAACGATGCATTGAATATCTCTAGCTTTTTGCTTTGAATAGAAAAATGCGATAAATAATAAATAAATTCTAGGAAAAAGATATAAGCTGGATAGACAAAAAAAAAGAAAAAAGAAAGAAAAGAAACAAGAAAAAGGTATTGAAGAGAAGATGACAAAACGATTATTGTATCCCAGCGAAATGTTAAAATAAAATAAAATTCTAATTTTATTAAATTCTAATTAATTAATATTATATAGAATGTTTTCGTTATGAATTACGATTATAATTATCTTAATTATAATTATAACCTTTTTCTTTTTTTTTTTTTTTTTTTTTTTCTTTTTTTACTTTTATTTAACGAACACAAATATATACATGTATTGTTCTGATTACAAAGAGATGAATTAAAGAAACGAACTAAAGGAATGACTTCTAAAGGAACATTTAAATAGTATGATATCATAAAAGAGAGAAGGAAAACGACAAGATGAGGTGCTTGAAAAACTTTAGCTCCGCGAATTGCCATAAATCGGAGACGAATCGTCCTTTCTATCCGTGGATATCGTTTGACGGGGGACAGGGTGAATTTTCTTTCGTGTCTTGGCAGCTCCATTATCCGCAACATCAATCGGAAATTCTCTCTGCCTTCCCGTCATCTCCCTCCTTGTCGTCGGCGTTGTCGTTGTCATCACAAGTCATGGGGGGATGAAAGAAAAAAATATATAAAAGAACTGCGAAGAGAGAGAGAGAGAGAGAGAGAGAGAGAGAGAGAGACTCTTGGAGCGATAGGGTATCATAGGAATGGAGGAAAAAAAGAAGAAAGAAAAAAAAAGAGGAAATGGGTTCGTTTAAAAGAATCCGAATGACTCGCGTGAGTTTCATCGAAACATATATATATATATATATATATATATTTATATATATATATATATATACACGCACACACTCATATATATATACACTATAGACTAACGATCGTGTGTCTTTGACGCGTACATCGCGCTTCCGAGCAAACGTGCGAGCAAGTTGGTCTCACAGCTGGGAAGGTGGTGTTAGGAGAGGGGTCGACCGTGTACGATGGCTGCGAGCATGGTGAAATGCGTGTATTCGAACAATTAGGTTTCAGGCCACCCTCCGTCTCCTTTTTCTTCCCCCACATTTTTTCTCTTTTTTCTCTTTCTCTCTCTTTCTTTTTCTTTCTCTCTCTTTTTCTCTCTCTATCTCAACGCTCGTGCCAACCCCCGTGATAATGTGTACGTACTAGAAACTCTCGTGTTTTCTGTTAACGTATCGCGAAAACATGAGAAATAACGTTTCCCATTGCCCTGCCATGACGCAAAGCGGCACGCTCTCTCTCTCTCTCTCTCTCTCTCTCTCTCTTTATCTCTCTCTCTCTCTTTCTCTTTTGCTCTTTTTCACTTGCCCTCGCAACCCACTGCTAATCGTACAAAGATATTTCCAGGCGGTGCTCGAACTCGTATTGTATCCACGTAATGTCTGCTCGTAGAATTACGTGCCGCTTGCGAAAACGCGCGTGTATATAGTAGAGAGAAAGAGAGAGAGAGAGAGAGAGAGAGAGAGAGAGAGAGAGAGAGAGACAGAGGGAGATAGAGAAAGGGAGAAAGAGAGAGAGGGAGAGAGAGAAAGAGAAATGTCACCCCGTTGGAGTTTGAACGTCGTCTATTCACCGACGCATTGCGATAACTGCTTTGTCGCGCGAGTTAATTCCAAGCTCGTCGATTTGGATAAGACGGATATCTCGTTAAACTGGATAGCAATTAATCTCGATTATAAATGATACATACATTTTATGCGACATGACACACTTACGTTTAATTCTTTTCTTTTTCTTTTGATCAACATTCATCTAGGTTTCCTTTTTTGTCATTTTTCATTACAACTAGGAAAGAAAAAGTCTATATGGGATATATGTAAAAAATTAGAAACGTCAAAGATACGAAAACAACTTAGGAAGAAATGTTAAAATTCGATTATGAATGAAGCAAAGGGTTAATGTATAATATAATTATTATCATGTTTAATTAATCACATAGAAATTTATGAAATAATGTAATCATTGTTAAATAAAATTCTCTTATCGTAAGATCGTATCGTTTTCGAATATAGCGTGAGACAAGTGAGATCGTAATTTCGATCAAAGTACAAATTTGAAAGATGTCATAATGTATTTATCTACGTTAAGTCTTACTTAAATCAAAATTTCGGTCTTTCGTCGTGCTTGATCTTACGATCGTCAAAACGACGTTGTTCTTCGACGCCAAGAAATAGGAAGGAGGACACGCTCAACGAAGCGTCGTCTATATTTCCGTCGAAACGACGCCGTTATCCGTAGTCGTTATACGAGTCGAAGGAACTGGGACTGGAAGACTAAGGGATGAAAGAGAAAGAGACAGAAAAAGTCGGAAACTGCTACGGAAATATAATATTCCTGTCAGAGCGAGGAAACAGAAATAATTTGATTAATGAAGGCTATTTAAAATAAGTCTTTAGCGTCGTCGGGTCAGGACGTTGCCGGCACTCGAGCGATTCTCGAAAGAATCGTTTCTTTCTCTTTTTCTTCTTCTTTTTTTCATTCTATTTTTTCTTTTTCTCTCTTCTTTCTTTAACAACCACGATCCTTCAAGAAACGACCTTTCCCTCTCTCACCCTTTTCTCTCTCTCTCTCTCTCTCTCTCTTACCCTCTTTTCTTTCTTTCCTTCTCTCTCGTTCTCTCTATTTCCCTTTCTCTCTCTCTCTCTCTCTCTCTCATCCTCTTTTCTTTCTTTCCTTCTCCTTCTTTCTCTCTATTTCCCTTGCTCCCCCTCTCTCTCTCTCTCTCTCTCTCTTTCTGTCTCTCTCTTTTTCTTGCCCCTTTTCCAGCTTCACGAGACGGTTGCAATGATAAACGTTGAACGTCCGGTTTCAAGCGCTTGGAATATGAATTATTTTTTTACCGTCCTTTGTGTACAGCCGCGATATAAGGTTTTAAATCCTATTATTCAATGGTAAAAAGATTGCGCGCGGCGATATCGGAATACGGCTCGTTACATGTAAATGCAAGGAGCGCTCGCTTTCGAGGACTACATTGGAATTATAAATTATAGACGGTCCCGCGAGCACCGTGTGCTCTCTCTCTCTCTCTCTCTCTCTCTCTCTCTTTCTCTATGTCTCTCTCTTTCTCTCTTTTCTCCTTTCCTTCTCTCGGTCCTTTCTCCCTCCCTCCCTCTCTCTCTCTCTCTCTCTCTCTCTCTCTTTCCCCGCACCGGTTTCCCGCCCCAATCCGAGCATCAATTAAAAAAGAGTGCCCGGCCAGGGAGTAAAGAATATTAATTTTCTCCGACTACGCAATTCTTGACGTTCGTTCGCATTCAAACGAGCGATCTCCGCGTCCACCACCGTGCGCTTTTTAAAATAAAGAAGGAAAAAAAGAAAGAAGAAACAAGAAAATGAGAAAAAAAGAGAGAAAAAGAAAGGAAGAAAAGAGAAGAAATTAAAGGGGACTGGACGATTGCCCACTCGCTCGAGCGAAAAAATATATAATCGACCTGTTCGTTATTTGAACACCAATTTTAGGAAAGAATTTCGTCCCTCCACTTTCTTCCTATTTTTATTCTTTTCTATTTATTATCCTATTTTTTCTTTTTCTTTTTTTTTTTTTTCAATGATTAAACGATGACATACTTTCGTTTTTGAACTTTTGATATTTAACGCGATCGGAATCAAAGTTCAGTCGACTTTTCCTCCGAGTACGTGATAACTGTTTTTATCTCGTTCTCTCTTTTCCTCTGTGTATATTTATATATATACATATATATATATATATATATGTATATGTAGATATATATTTATATATATACATTTTTCTCTTTTCCTCATTCGCTCTTGCGCCTTCAGGGAGCAAGAGCGGTCCTCTCTGTGTAATCGCGGTATTCAGAGGCGGCGAGGACTCGCATTAAAAAGAAAAACATGGGATGAAACGTAGCGCGGGAGATTTTTCCTCTCGTTCATTTTTACAAAGCATGTGCATCCACCATTAACCCTTTAGTATCAAGGTGCGATTGTTGGGACATAAAAATATTTCTAAAGCAGAGATATGTCTATAGACGTATATAAATAGAAATTTTTTATCATAGAGTTTTCTTTTCTCACATGATAAAAATGAATTCGTAATTTAGAAATAATTGTTTCATTGACAAGACGACAAAATGAATGGAAAGGAGTTCGATAAAAAAAGAAAAAGTTTGTTATTAATCGAAACGATAGGCTTAAAGCATAAATTCGAGAGATCCTTTTCAAGGGTAATAGAAAGTTTGGTTAAGGAAAATTTGTACGATAAAATGAAAATGATCCTTTATCTTTCTTCTATCTCTTTCTCAAAATGGGATTCCTTTTTTACTGATTTTCGTCGAGTGTCGTAAAACGAATCGAAACTCGTTATATTCT
Source organism: Vespa crabro (assembly GCF_910589235.1). Classification (NCBI taxonomy): domain Eukaryota; kingdom Metazoa; phylum Arthropoda; class Insecta; order Hymenoptera; family Vespidae; genus Vespa; species Vespa crabro. The sequence goes on from NC_060961.1 coordinate 3,852,214, forward strand.
TTCCCCCATAATTGTAGAAAAGATATTAATAACTTTTCCGATATCAATAGGGTTTTATGATTACAAGGGAATCTCTCGAAACGTTCATTTTTCGTTTCACCAATGGATAGAAACGTGAGCTAGACCTTGTTCTCGTTTCTCATCGTTAAATACACATTATGTTCTGCCATTGCGATCGTATTCTATGATTTCCTTTGTTCCCGATAAATCATTCAGAGTAATCTAACCGCCGTTGCATCCATCGTGAACGAGCGTATCTCGAGTAACATTTTACGTTCTCCTCATCGAAGAAAGATTCCTTTCGATTCCACTTTAACAGATCGAACTTGACGTGACCTATTAATGATTATAGATGTTCGATATTTGTTGATATGACAAAGAAATACGTAAGTAGAAAGTTTGTAAATATTATATCACCAAAGGAATACTTATTAACAAAAAATATACACATTAGGAAAGATTTAAGAGCGATTGTAATCTCTATGTTTTCTTTTCTCTTTCTTTCGTTCGTTCTATTTGATTTAATGAGTCAGTCGTAGTTAGATCTTCGCATAGGAAAGGTCGCACGAGACTAAAGCATAACGATAAATCTTAGTTTTAATATTGTTCCCTTTTCAGTATTCTTTATACGATATGATAAGTAACATATAATTATATCTATCGTACTTTAATTAAAATATATGTTAACTGAGATTGGTATTATTTGAACAAAAATCTAATAATACGGTATTAAAATAATTTGCTTTCTAATCAAGGAGTTAAAACAAGACAACTTTGGAAAAAGACCCGGTAAAATAGGTTGAGTCACGTTTCCCTCTGAAAGTTAAAAATCAGGACGAACGAGGGCCGACGGATGTAGGAGACATAGAAAAAGACGTTCATCCACTCTCGACAAAGGGTAGGCTTGCCAAACGAGATACCTCTCACCCCCGTTTCAATCATCTTCCCTACTGTGGTGTCTCGACCTCCCAGAAGTTTTGCGAGGTAAGCAAGGACCGTGGAGGGCTACACCACAGGCTTCTTCTTCTTCTTCTTCTTTCCTTCTTCTTCTTCTTCTCTTTTACCTCCTCATCCTCTTTCCTTACCTCAAACACACAACGAGTACCACCGACCGATGAGCTTCCGCGTTTATATTTCACGATCTGCCCGCGGTGAATCGGCGCGCAAAGATTGTCAAAGGTCCTCCTTTAATTATCGGCTTGTATTTGGTATCTCGTTTTCTTCATCCTCCTTCACCTACCCCACCACCACACCTCCCTTTCCTGTTCGTCGTCGCTCGACGAATAGCTTTTGGCTGTCTTCCAACGGAAATTGTTTTTAAGATCGTATCCAGAGCGAAGGACCGACGAGGTACAACGAACGAGATTCGAAAGGAAGGAAGCTTTTGCTTGCGTTCCGGTTTCTATTCTCTTCTTATTTCTTCTCTTTCCTTTATGTTTTTTACTTTTTTTTTCTTTTTTTTTCTTTTTTTTTATCCCTTGTACAATTTCATTTTTCTTCCTTATTGTCGAATTTTATTTAAACTAAAACGAATAGATTTTCCTTTGATAATTATTAAAATATTATTGATTGATCGAAGTAATTATTCAGATAAGGAAAAGTCCGATAAAACGTTAGAAAAACATATATTTAATGTTAGATAATGGTTCTTGTATTGTAATAAGTCGTACAATTACAACGAACGCTTGTATCCCACGTTAGTCATAACCGAGTACATCGTTTATCATGAAGTCAGTCTACATTTTGTATTCGTATCGTTCCTATGTAAATTTCATACAAAGGGTCCTTGAATTGTTGTACGGCTACTATTTCTTCCTTTATGAATTATTTTGTCGTTATCTTTGTTATTATCAAATTTAAATTATATCGTAACATTGAAACGATTAATTTTTAATTGTAACATTAATATGATTCATTTTTAATCTTTAGTAATTAAACTGTTTTTATTCGATAGCACAGTGGTATTTAAAGAGTAATGAAAAAAAAAAAGAAAGAGAAAAAATAATGTTCTTGAAATAACCGATAACAAATCGGAAAATTTAATGGATCGATTTTACAATTATCCATATTTAAAAGCGAGCTTTAAAGATCTTATATATTCGTCCTTGATCTTTCGACGTTTATCTCGCTTGTTCTCTTCAAACTATTAGGAACCTTTTGATCTTGCTACATACTTACCTGTCTTTTATCGGGCTCTTCTCTATCGTTGGACGGGCAAAGATGAGTCAGATGTTTCTAACACAAACGTTGTTTAGAATGGAAAAATAGATAAGATCAAACTTTCGCCATTTTTATTTTCAATGTTTATTCGAGATAATTTCTAATTAAACTTTGATTCTTTAATAATTCGAGTCAATTTAATACTCACAGTTTATTTTATCGGTTCCGTTCAATATAAACAACAATCAACGTATTAAATTGAAAGGAAATTTTAAATCATCTTTTCAATAGAAACGTAATTATTGAAAACGGCTTTACTGTTTTTTGTACGCGCGCGAACATACGTATGGTATTGCATACGACCATATGTCATTGAACGAAACGTGATATATATATATATATAGTAAATTAGATTTATCTTTGAACATTTCATGAACTGTCGCTGTATTTTTCTTCGGCATCGTTCCCTCGTGCAGTTCGATCATTCCGCTTATCCCCATTGCTTCCATTTATACCTAGACATCTTTACTTCTAGTTTTATCTTCGAAAAGGGTCGAACGTATCATCGAAACCAACGAGTGCTTTTCGAAAATACCGAGAGATAAGAAATACCTTGCGATAATGACGAATATACTGAGGGATAGGTATTATAGATAAGATAGAAACAAATATATGTTTACAGATACGACTAACATAATCCCTTGGTTCGAAATAATATTCGAGATAGTTTCGAAAATAGTATACTTGTAAGTTATTGTTATTTTATTAACTCGTATCATATATATATATATATATACCAAATACATATATATATATATATATATACATATATATATATATATACTTGATATAATACATTTGTAGGTTAAAACAATGAACATACCCTTTTCGAAACATATCACAAGGTTTCATCTACGAGTATCTCTGTAGAACGTTTTCACCGATGTTTCTATAGATCCACCTTAGCTAACATATAAAACAAGAGAATTTAGAGAAAACATAGAAAGAAAACGTATCTTCTTTTCTCTCTCACTTCGATACATCGTATCGAAACGTTTTGAGTAGCCCTTTTTTAGTCTTATACATTCTTACCTTAACCCTCCTCGTTCCTGTATTATTCTGTCGAAGATATCGAGGGGCGATAAACGAAAAATAGAGATAAAAGAAACGAAGCTAGCTAGAAAGAAGATACAAGAACATCGATCCCATTCTTTATCTCTCTCTCTCTCTCTCTCTCTCTCTCTCTTTTTTTCTTTCGATTCATCATCTACAGTCGATCATTTTCCTTTCTACGAGTCTAGAAAATGTTCTTACGAATAGAGAATGTTCGAATTTTTGAATCGAAACGAAACTCGTCGTGCACTTTTGAAAATTTCTCACAAATATTCTCTTTGTAGAAAGCTCGACGTTACGAAATTCTACAAGTAGAAATTCGAATGGGGCCGATATATTTTTCTTTCCCCCGATTCTTTTCCTTTTCCTCTTTGCCATAGGTTTTCTTTGGTAGTTTCGATTGAAAGAAAGAAGAACGTCTTGTTCAAGTAAGAGAAACAAAGAATCCGCATTGAGAATTTTTTGTCTTCTTTTTTATTTGCTCGTGTTAAAAGAAAAAAGAAAAAAAAAGGAAGAAAGAAAAGAAAGAAAGAAAAAAACACATGTTTTTCTCTTTATAAGAAATTTCAATTAAGGTACTCCCCCCCCCCCCCTCCTCCCCATCCCCCGGTTATTTCATTCGTCCTATATTGAGATTTCACTTTTGTAGAAAGATCTACAAAGTCTTCATTTCATATTTTTCCAATTACTGTCCAATCTACAGTTGATTTTTCATTCCAACATCGAAATTTTAGTTATGAAATATGAAACAAAGGAGATCATTTATCGGCAGTATTCACTTTGTGAATCTTTTCTTTGACTTTTTCTTCGATTTCTTCTTTCACCTCATTTTAGCATTGATAACGAATTGAGAAGAAATACTATTTGCATGCAGGAACTCTCCTTAATCTTTCTCTTTCTTCTCCTTTGACTAAATTGTCGATTTCGTGACTGCGAAAATTGATGATTCCGAGAATTGATTGTTGGAGATATCGTTCGTCAAGATTGTACGTTTTCTTTTAAATACTTACAAAGTATTATTAAAGGAAGGAATTACATGAAGTAGAAAGAACGAAGATGTTAAAGGATCCTTCAGAGTTATCTTTTTTTGCACGTTAATCTTTCGATTTTATGACGACAGAAGGAAAAGCGTTGAGTTTCGTGAAATTCGTTTTTTTTTTTCTTTAATTTGTTTGTTTTTTTTTTTTTGTCTTTTTATTTTTTATTCATTACAACTTTAACTTGACTCGAAATGATCGTCACTTTAAAGGATATTCTTTTAATAGAAAATCGATAATAAATTTGATTAGAAGTTTTATCGACGAACGACAGACTTTTTCAGTCTTTTCAAAACATTTCCGTTTAATTCTAAGTTTTCATTTCGAACATTTGATATTTCAAACGTATCGTCGTTAAGAGATTCCAGTTTGAAAAACGGTACAAGTTTGGACAGAAAGCCGAGAGGCAGGAAATCAAATGAGAGAATATTGTGTGTAACGGCCACGGCAGCTAGTTAAGAAGTTCTCGAACGACTGTCGTATCGAAGCAGACACCATTGTCATCTTATAACGATGTAATAATAAAACCGAATCTCTAACGAGCGGATCGAGTAACCCGTAGACGTCTCTCCTGTCTCGAAAGTTATCTAACAAATATTTCAACTTTCGAGACACTACGCGTTTGGAAAACTATGTGGATTAATGGAAATAAAATATTGATGCATATATATATATATATATAATATATAAAAGTATATATAAAAGTATCAATGTTTTGATCTCTTTTATTCGTATATCAATGATTCAAATAAATATTTCGAGATAATAATTTACATTGGAATGTTATAGTTACGTATACACATAAATACATCCACGTTGATTATACATATGATCGCGATTGTGATACGAATATGTCTCCACTCGAAAAATGAAGCAAATTCCGAGTTCTTAATTAAGAGGAAAGAAAAGTACTATCGTTCCTTTTACCCTATCGTAAGGACGGGTCACGCACGGAACAACGTAACAATGCTAATCAGGATCTCAATGTATGCAGGCATGAGTAAGTATATATTTTTGAAGACCACGTTATCGAATTCTCGCTTCGTCGGTTGCGTTTTATGCGTCTCGGAAATCTAAATATGCGATATATGTAGGTACATTCAAGTTTTATCATCTTGGGACAGGAATGCTACATGTAAAATTTGTACTTTGTTGATAATAATTAACGATATATAAAATGTGTACTTTAATTTTTAAAGAGCCAACATGCACGGAGATGCCAACATGCAAATTCGTAGAATAGTCCTACTCATTAGTTGATGGCAAACAAATCATGGAATAGCACGAATGGAATAGAACGATCATAAAATATAGAACGACTCTTAATCGAAGTAACGACCGTGGAGAAAATATTAAGAAAATATTACTTTAAAAAACAAAACAAAGCTTAAAAGTATTACAGGAGATCGGTGAAACGATAAAAAGTTTGACAGGCAAAAAAGGATTTCGAGAGACGTCAAAACTGTGCAAAATGTTGATAAGATAATGGCGTGCCTGAGACGTTCGAGAACATTGAAAGGATCTTCTAGAGCACATCGTTGTCTTTCCTTCGTCTAATCGATCACTTTCATTACAATATCATTAACTCGAGTTGGATTCTCTTCAATTTCTCACGATGTGTTCCATGAGCGAGCTCGAGCGAGTTTTGGACCTCTCTTTGGTCTTAACGATATTTCATTCAAATCGTCGTTCTGAAAAGTATTGATGACTTGGCGAGTTTTATCGCGTCATCGGTAAAGGAAGCCAACATGGACGAATCCTTTGGTCGTCCTTGGTGGTTTGCAAACAACGAAGAACCCTTTAGTTTATGCGAATGCATCGCGAGCTTTATCGTTGCTCGATCGATTGGTTGTCCTCTTAAAAAAGAGGCAGGTGTCTCTACGAAACGATTTCGAAAATTCTAACTCGAGGATCGAGCTCGATGATGTTCCCTATCGATCGTCCCTTTTACAAACGGTTGGTCGAATTCGATAACTCGGGGAACAGTCTGGCTTGGTTCGAAACTACGATTTTAGCTCGTGTATTGGATTGTAGAAGATAACGACGAAATGAGAACGAGGACGATGTAGTTAGGACGATCCTCTGGCGCCAAGATACAATTCGAACAATACGAGAATTCGTAGCCTTGTTTTATTATCCGTATTACTTAATCGAAGATATTTTCCAAGCGTTATTCTACAATGATTCTATATTAATGGCAAAAAATCTTAAGCAAGTAATTACAGAAGTGAATGATAAAGTACTGTAATAATTTTATAGAAAGTTCCTTTATTTTTTTTCTTTTTTTTTTTTTCTTTAGATTTAGAAATATATTTTATGTTTTATGATATATTAACAATCGGAGAGTACATCGTTAAAGAAAATTCAAAGCTTTAACAACCTCGTTTTCGAAACGAAACCAATTTTATTTATTTCATAGCACAAGGAAGAGTTATGATCACTGGGACATTCTGCACATTGCATTTTCGTAGAATTCAAAGAATTGTTGGATCGTAACATAGGAGAAACTGGTTTCTAAACAATAACAGAAAAATGATCGAGATGGCAGCTATTGTCTGACTCGGGACAGTGTCCGAATACGATCACTATCGATTTCATGGAATAAGCGAAGAGTAGGTAGTGTAACAGTGCGAATTAAGGGAATATCTGGAGAGACAAGGTAGCTATGTTATGACTTCGGATGTTATCGGTATCGAACAGTTCTACCGTTCGTTATATTGTATACAGACACTATAGTACTCATTATCGCGAATAGACATATGTTACGAGAGATAAGCAGAACAGGATCTTTGTTACTTTAATATAATTTTATTATATTTATTTAACAACTTATGAAATATAACTTGCGAGACACATTGAAAAGTATAATCATTAATATTTTGATTATAATATTATACGATAACTGTAGATAATAAAAACGAGATCGTAAGAAAATGTTCAATGATATCGTTATAAAAGAGAATATCATGAATAAAAAATGATGACAATGGATCGATATAAAAGAGATTTTATTGCCTGAACACTTAAATATATTGCACACAATCGGATTATTATTCTCACTCTTGAGTCGAAAAACGAAGATGAAAATAAGGAAAATCTAGTTCGTTTTCTTGGAAAGTAGAAGGAAGATCTAAGAAGGATCTCTCGATCCGTAATAAAAATTCCAGTCCGCATTGATATGCATCTACAAGATTCCAAATGCGGCAGACGCGCATTTCTCAACGTTCATTTCGTGCGATTTCAGGACTTTCCGGTGGAATCTCGTAAAAGCAAATTCTTTTACTAAGAGTCTAAGAGTCTTTCGTACTTGTTTTCGTACTTTCGACGGATTCGTCATATATTTTTTTTTTTTTTTTTTAAATTTTGTAGCTATGAAAGGTTTATCAGATATCTGTCTATCAATAATTTTTCTTACGCTTAGTGTTTTCATTTATTTTTTTTTCTTTTCCCTTTTTTTTTTTTTTTTTTTTTCTTTTTCGACTAATTCGTTGTAAAAATATAATCCGCCAATCCAACGACCGATCATCGAGTCACCGAGTCGGAATCTCTCGGAAATACGCAGTTTCGTTCGCGTCTCATCGTTTTGCTTGGAATGCATTTAACCGGATTATGGTAAATTGCGAAATTTCTAAAAAGGATGATAAAAATTCGCGTTGCTGTTCAACGAGCGTATATCAGAGACTATGACGATATTTTGCTGCGAGTCGATGAACTCAGCCACGAATAAAACAAATGGGATTCCGAAATGGAAAGTGATAACGGTTGATAGAAAGGGTTGTTACTATCGGCGCCCTTTTTAAAATATTTTTTTACTAATAGACCTGCGGGTTTTCGGGCGATCTGCCAATTCGACGTCGAATCTTGTCGGTTGCGTTCTCTGCTCTTCTCTTCAACGGAAACGCATTTCGTCCTTCTCTAAGCCTCGCCCACACCTACCATTTTACTCCCACTAAATTTGACCACCCAGAGGTAAAGTGGCGGGTAATAAATGAGCGGGCTCGGAGTACCTCGCTTGCAGGTCCAATTTCCCAGGAGAGTACACCAGACAAAACCGCAGCCTAAAAACAATATCCTTCTAGGTTGGAGTGACAGCCAATTCGATGGTCTGCCTATATGCCCGTATCCATGACTTATCGTGTTGTTCGCTAGAAACTCAAAGAGAATAAAAATCAGCATCTCAGTACTTTTATTCTAAGATATTGATTATTTTTTAATTAGAACTTTTTCTTTCATTTCCTTTTCCTTTTCTTCTTTTTTTTTTTTTTTTTTTTTTTCCCCCGACAAAATATCGCACTTGTGAGAAACATCGTTTATAGAGAAACGAGGAAAGAAAATAATAGATACGTATTTTCAAGTAACAAATTTTGTTTGGCATCCTCGATTTAGAATCCCTCTAGGCTACATAGTTTATTTCCACTCGAAAATGATTTCGGATGGCGGCAGCGGTATTGGCAGCGCGGAGCCAACCACTTGGCTCCATCCATATCGCTTTTCTCTTTCTCCTCGTAGCACGACTCTTCTCACTTGCGAGTTCGACGAATCACACGGACACCGGCTTGTGTCTCGTAAAGTGGAGAAGCCAAGTTCGGGAAGCCACATCCAAACTTTCATGGATTCGAGCCTGACACGCTCTTTAATACAAGTTTTCCATTCGAACGTTAAACTTTCCCTCGCTTTTAGTTTATTAATTAGAGAAGTAAATCTGTCAACGATACGAATTGTTGGCTGTCTCTTAATCGAAGAATCGGTCTTTTTAATTGTTTATAGAAATAAATGAGTTCATTTAAAAACTTCTCATTATTTCTACTTAGAAAATGGAAGAATTTCAAAAAAAAAAAAAAAAAAAAAAAAGAAAAAGAAAAGAAAAAGTCACATAAAAGGATCATAGAAAATGAATTTTTCTTTTTCTTTTTCTTTTTTTTTTCTTTTTTTATTATTATTATTATTTTATCATTGTCCACAATTATTTTATATTTATTTTTATATTCCTTTTTTATTATTATAAATATTTCTTGTGCGTTCAACAATGAAATATGCTCCTTTGTCTCTCCCTTTTCGAAAAAGTTTGATTTAATGGTTAAACCCTTTTCAAGAAACCTTAATAACGAGCGACTATTCGTTAGGCTCTGTTTTACAATGTGTAAAAATGTAGTACTTTGCTCATATAGAAAAAAAAAAAAAAAAAAAAAAGAACGTGTAGAGCGCGCGTGCGAACGCGTTAATTATCTCGCAATGTCTTCGTAATGAAAAATTATTGCTGATAATTATTCGTAAGCACGGACGATCTTTGTTAAAACGGTCTTGTTCGCAAGCGTACTATTTGTTCCGGCCAACCACTTTTCGTAATCTTCTGTATGTTCTCTCTCTCTCTCTCTCTCTCTCTCTCTCTCTCTCTCTCTCTTTCGGTACTCTGGAAAGAATTATAATCACAGAGAAGGAGAGAAAAAGAGAGAGAGAGAGAGAGAATGGATAAAGAAAGAGAAGGAGTGAATAGAAAGAAACGGAGTAAAGAGAGAGCGAAATAATTAGCCATTCTGGTGCGCGGCGTTTCTAAAACACATGGTTTCCTTATAATCGTTACTCTTTTTCTCTTTCTCATTCTCTCTTTCTCTCTCTCTCTCTCTCTCTCTCTCTCTCTCTCTCTCATCTTTTATTCCTTCCTTCTCATTGTCTTTTCCTTTCTTTCCGTCTATTTCTGATGTGAAATTCGTATAATTGTATAGCGCAATTTCTAGAAACGTGAAGAAATTAATACGAGTCTTCCCTTTTTTCTATTCTTGTATTTCACAGTCTAAATTGTATTATCTGATCTTTATTTTAAGAGATAAAAATATCTTTTTTACGTATCTTCTGATAGAATGATTTTAAAATAAACCGAAAATAATGATCAATTTTAGTATTGTGCAGACTTGATATTGGATCTAGGTCTTTTAAGTATACAAACAAAGAAATTTTTTAAAGCTTTTAATTTGTAAAAAGATATTACCATTACGAAAGATTTATTGGGCAAGAAATGAAATTTAAATAGAAGAATGGTTTATTTCGGTAAAATTCCTATGTAATACATTTTGTTAGACTGTTATTTTTGTTTACTTTGTTGTCCTTTATCGTACCTACATTGAAAAACGACATCTCTTTCTTGGTTTCCTCTTTTTCTCTCTCTCTCTCTCTCTCCATCTCATTCCTATGTATAGAAGATATCTGGAATACGATAAAAGCGTTCGGGAACGCATCGCACGTAGCGTATCGTTCGTAGGTTCTACGAAGATCCGTCATAAATCATTCGTGATAACGGCAACCAGTTTCGGAACTTACAACCAGTGGCATACTTTCATTGTTAAAGTTCGCTTTTATGCGAATTAAACGAAAGTAACATCCAGCATAAAAACTTCGTAATATCATAATTTACTTTTTCGTCGAATTTAAATGCGATCATAATAGATGAGAATGAAGGAATCTTGTAAAATTCATTCCGTTTTCTTTTTCTTTGTTTTTTTTTTTTTTTTTTTTTTTTTTTTTTTTTAACGAGTAATATTCGAAAACTCGAATTCTTTCTTGGAAAAAAAAAATGTCTTTAATCATACGAATATATATTCGATCGTTTAAATGAAGAAATGAAAAGTTAAAAAATCGGTGAAATATTATAACGATGAGTAAATTTGCAACTAAGCTAATGCGTTTTAGTTTTATCTTTTATTCGTCGAACTAGGAGAAGACTATTACGAAATATATAAAATAAAGACGATGTCAAGTTTCTAACAATAAGATATTCTTGTGAAATGAACGAGTATGGAGTAGTAACAGGCTTTTGTCATTCATAAACAAGCGACACTTTCCCAAGCGTACTTATCCGTTTGTATAGAGTTTGAGTTAGCGAATAGCATGCTTGTCTATCTTTTATGCGTGCTCGCTGATTCGTATCTTGAAGATTTTTATTTTCCTATCTTTATTCGGAATTTCATCTAAAAGAGATTAAACGTTTCGACTATAGTATTTTAATGGCCATGATTCCTTCAAAAGATGTTTCTTTCTTATTGCTTTTTTTCTTACTTTTTTTTTTTTCTTTTTTCTTTTTTTTTTGCATTGTGAACGATCGAAGAGGCAAAACATTATTTCTAATATTTTTACGTTAGCGCATGACGACGAAGAAAAATGGATGATGATCCATTATTCTTCCTTTTATTTATTTATTTATTTATTTATTTAATATCGTATGATAATGTCGTAGAATTTTATACTGAAAGTTATACACAAAATTTTACTTTGATCCAACAAACTGAATAATTTTTTACAAGGGCGTCGATTAAAATTCGACACCAATCGATGTCGTCTCTCCATCGGTCTGTCTACATTCATTCCAATATTTCAAATATTTGTCAGGGATGATAATACGTTTGTAACAGTCGGACTGGCTTAAAGCGACGAACGGTACGAAATGCATTAAAATGCACCAATTTCACCTCTATCGGATTATGATCGTTCCGTGCGTAACGTGCGGAAATTTCCATCGGCATTTCGATATCCGGCCAAGCGAATTATTACCAAAAATTGGCGGAGATACGCTTACAACCGCGTTAGCCGTACCCCCTCCCCCCTCCCTATCCCTCTCGCTCCGTTCTATTTTGTGTGCGGTCTATCTCATGAAAATCTCGATCGTTGAGGTAGCTTAATAGAAATGTAAGGGGCAGACGAGACTGAACGTAAAAGGAAGAAGAAGAAGAAGAAGAAGAAGAAGAAAAAGAATAAAAGAGGAAGAAGAAAATACATGTGAATATTTACATGTTAAAATCTTATATGTCATAGTGTACAATAATGCATCTTTTAAAGAAAATAAGATAACCATAGCTGACGTTTCAAAATGTTATATCAAATAGAAGAATATAATGTTGATGAGAGCTCAACGAGAAAAGCAATGATAAAAAGGAAAAAGAGAAAGGATAAGAAGAGCGATGGACGACAAAATGAAAGTGAGAAGTATAAATGAGCTTCGAAGAAAAACTATAATCCTTTATCATTTGTGTATAACGTTGCAGCGTCTACCGATATAGAAAAACTTTACTCAGCTCCACTTTTCCGTCGCCCTTTTCTTTTACTCGTCTTTCTATGTTCAGTTTTGCGTGTTAAGAGACGAAGGTAAAGAAAAATCTCCATGAGACTGACAATGAGACTACTTTACGTATATAATAGTATGTACCGTAACACGTGAGATCTATTTGAAAGGTAGATTGATGAAAAAAGAAAAACAAGAAAAAAAAAAAGAAAAAAGAAAAAAGAAAAGAAAAACAGTTCACATTCATAGTGAAATTTATAACACAATTTCGCAATTTTTCTTTTCATATTTAATGCTTTTTCATGTTCGACGATTATTTTGTTCGATATATCATCGATCATATTAACTTATTAAACAAATTATTAATTTGTAATAAGAAGAATACATTGAACATTGTTATAATTCATTAATAATTAATTTTGTACATTTAATATAACAATTTGTATGCATTGTCGAAACGAATTGGCAAGTTGACTTATTGGTTAGTACGAAAAAAAGCATCGTAGATGGAAATATGACGAGAAAGAAATGAAAAGGGAAGAACGAAGGGAAAGGTTGAAAGGCGGAGAAGAAGGGATGTTGAGAAGAAGAAGAAGAAGAAGAAGAAAGAGAAAAAAGATAGATAGAGAGAAAGAGAGAGAGAGAGAGAGAGAGAGAGAGAGAGAGAGAGAGAGAGAGAGAGAGAGAGAGTGAGGATTTCATGGTAGGAGTGAGGAGGAGAAATCTTTTAAGAGACGCGACGCTTTAAGGACGTATTAAAAATGGCAGGCGGTGGAGAGGTCCAAGGTGCAGCTTGCAGTTTACTGTGGTATAAATTAGACTCGCTGTTCCAGCATAATCTGATATATTAACGAGTCAAACCTCGGTTCCTACGTTCTCTCTGTCTCCCTTTTCTTCTTCAACACTTCTTACACTCTTTCTTTCTCTCTCTTTATCTCTCTCGTACTTTCTTTTTGTTAGCTATGAGCACGAAGGAAAGATAAAAAAAAAGAGAGAGAGAAAGAGAAAGAGAAAGAGAGAGAGAGAGAGAGAGAGAGAGAGAGAGAGAGAGAGAGAGAGAGAGAGGTAAAGCCCGCGGGAAGTATCTCGTCGATTTTTACTTGCTTAGTATCTCGGTTATAGTCTCGCAGTTTTTACGGTCCGACGATCTCGGCAGGCTTAACGCCGTAATTGAAATTGTGGCCTTGCTTATCGGGCTGTCGTAACGCTGAGAAATGGATCTTTATTAGGGAGCCGCGTTGAAGTGCCCGGACGAACGGAAGAGAAGGAGAAGCCGAAGGTTTCTCGATCGAGAGAGGGAGGAAAAAGCCGAGAACGAGATGGAAAGAGGGATTAAGACCGCATCGAGTACGATCCATGGAAAACGAGCTTTCGAAAGATTCTCTTTCTCTCTCTTTCTCTCTCTCTCTCTCTCTCTCTCTCTCTCTCTTTTTCTGTCTCTGTCTCTGTATCTCTCTTTTTCTTTATCTACCTCTCTCTGGCTTTCATTTAGAATTCTTGAATATCGTCACTAGGATAAACGATTTGGCATTGTATCCAATGAGTTTCAACTTGCTACGTTATATTCGTATAAAATATATTTTCCTTTTTTCTATTTATTTATCATAAATCTTATGACGTTTCATTCAATTTATACATACATACAACGAAGAAGTAATTGTTCAAATTGTTGAATGATATATTATTAATGTCGTATGTAAGTATATGAGAGATAAAATGTTTATTATATATTATCGCTTTCAACGAGTCAACGACAAGAAGACAATTTCTCTCGAATAACGGTTGGTAATAGTCGTTTGCTTTGTTTTCTCGGAATCGCTAGAAAAGCATAGAGATCAGCAGTAACGAAGATCAATATCAAAGTCGGTGGCCGTATTATCGACGAAGGAAGAGGAAAAGGAAGAGGAAAGGGAAAGGTTCGACGAGTCGCGAAATAGCTCAGTCCAGATAAAATCTTTCGTTAGCGTTATCCGCCGTTCAGATCAATGCGTTTCTACGGATGCAAGGGAGTTACTTCGGGCCCAGAATATAACGAGAGAACTTTCGAGTTTCCTCGCATTGAACATTCTAGCATTGCTTTTGCCACGTATAAAATGCGTTCTAGGAATCGGTTCTCTTACGTATATATGTATATGTTTCGAAGCATCTTCAAGTTGTGGAGATTTTACTGAAATGAAAATGAGAGTAAAAGAGTGAGAGAGAGAGAGAGAGAGAGAGAGAGAGATGGAGACGCTTGTCACGAGGAAGTATTCGTTAACGTCGTTCCTCGTTCCTTTCGTGATTCAAAGGCCTTCCTTCTCTCTCTCTCTCTCTCTCTCTCTCTCTCTTTCTCTCTCTCTCTCTCTCTTTCTCCATTGCTCTTCTTTTTCCTCCTTCTCTCTGTCTATGACACTCTTTTTAAGTCTTTCTTCTATTTACATATGTATTCCCATACAAAGTGCATATCTTCGACGTCATCTTGCTAGCAGCCTTCCGCAAATAATGCGAGCCCGTTTCTCATATTTTTCATATCTCATCGTAGTTGTATCGTCGTCAAAGATTTTCAAACACGAAGAAAAGAAATATCTTCTCTGCTCCGTTCCTACTATACTTCATATACGCTTATTATTTCTTTTTTTTTTTTTCTTTCATTCTTTCCTTTTCTTTTTTTTTTTTTGTTTTTTTTTTCCTTCAATAATATTATCTCGAGTTATACGAAATACCTTATTTCGTAATTGAATATTTTTCATTTATCAGATTTGATATGTAAGTAACATGATCTGTCGCGAGAAAATTATTTATGTATCGTAATTTATCCATCATTACTTTTTATTTTTCGTGTTCTCTTGTTTTCTCTTTTTCTTATTCTTCTTCTTCTTTTTGTTCCGATTTTTTTCCTCTTCTCATTTTTAACTATCTTAAAGAAGACCGAAGATGTCAGAACGAGTGCATGAGATTTGCACTTGGACCTCCGTGCAGGTAGCAATCGGCTTATTTCCAATCGATTCGGTTCGCGGCTGAACCTTTCCCTTCTCTTCCTACTTCTCATTTTCTTCTCCTGTTCTTCTTTCCCGTCCTTTCTCTTCGCGGTACGACCATCTACTCTCACACGTACCGTCCATCTTCCTCTTTCCTTCCACCTTTACTCTTTTCTCATCTTTTTTCCTTTTTTTTTTTTTCTTCTTCTTCTTCTTCTTCTACTTCTTCTCGCAGACCGATCTTTCGTCTCCGCTTCTTTTCTTCTTTCTCTATTTTTTTTTTCTTTCTTTCCTTCCTTCTTTTTGCTCTCTTTTTTTTTCTTGGCTTTCTTTCTTTTCTTTTCTTTTCTTGTCTTTTCTTTTCTTTTCTTTTCTTTTCTTTTCTTTTCCTTCGTCTTTTTCCAATCTCGGCACCGATGAGATTAAGGGAATCGTGTATTAAGGACTATATCGAAAGAACGGTTCGGGACGAGGTTGAGATCTTCACTCAAGATAGGATATTGAGGGAGGATGTGAACGCTGGGATAGACTACGAAAGTAGGTTAATTCGAGAATTCGCCATTCTACGCGAGTACATTTTTTTTCTTTTTCTTTTTCTTTTCTTTTTTTCTTTTTTTCTTTTTCTTTCTTTCTTTCTCTGTACATTCCTTATCGATCGCTTTTTGACACTTTAGGTAAAACTTTTTTAGAAGAAAAAAAAGAAGAAGAAGAAGAAGAAGAAGAAGAAGAAAACAAAATAATCAAAATATAGAGAGGATGTAACGGAGAATGAAAGAAAACAAAAAAACAAAAAATGTTCACCTTCAGTAAGCATCGAGGGAGAAGAAAATCAAAAAAGGAAGAAAAAAGAAAAAAAGAAAAAAAAAGTAAAAAGAAATACCACAGAATCGACTTACTAATTCGAATACTTTCCATCCTATAACTGCGAGGCTCGATATTCGTATCCTAATTTTCTTCGTACGTGAGTGGAAAGACAAAAGAGCCATGAAAGAGACAGAGAGAGATAGAGAAAGAAAGTGAAAGAGAGAGAAAGAGAGAGAGAGAGAAATGTTTGCCTACGCGGCGAAATCGAAGAAAGTTCTCGAATGGGGTTTGCCAGAGTATTAGAGAGATACCGAAAGAGGAAAGAAGACCAAGCAAAACTATATAATACCGTCGTACATATATTTGTAGATAGTAATTGGACGTAGACAAGAAAAGAAAATGGGAGAGAGAGAGAGAGAGAGAGAGAAAGAGAGAGAAAGAGAAAGAGGAGATAGTAGACAGAAATTCTCACGTGGGTTCGCGTGGGCGTGTTGAGTCCCTTCGAGGAGTTATTAGTATTCGATTAGAAGGGAAAAGAAAGAAAGAACGAACATTGGGGATCGGTATCATGAGGCACGTACGATTTAGTCGAAGAGCGCGCTTCGTAAACGTTTCCTTCGTGACGAGATAAGAAGAAATCGAAGTCCTCGTATTCCAACGATAGAACCGAACTCCTCCACTTACTGGCTTTTGCCAAGCTACCGACAAACCTCGAAAGAAGCTCTTCGAAAGGATAACGTTTATGATATAGAGAGACAGAGACAGAGAGAGAGAGAGAGAGAGAGAGAGAGAGAGAGAGAGAGAGAGGGAGAGAGGGAGAGAAAAAAGTTCCACACAACGACATATTTTTTTTACTTTTGTTTGTTCTTTTTTCTTTTTTTTTTTTCTTTTTTCTTTCAAAAGCAAAACTCGCTTGGAAAGCAAATTTATTGGCAATAAAAAAGTAAACTTTCTTGCTAGTAATAACAAATCGAACCAATTGTAATTGATTCAGTATTTTTTGATTAAAAAAAAAAATTATATAAAAGCATGAATTACGATTATAGTAATGAGAAATATTTAAGAGAAAAAACATGTGTTTAATGATATGATCGAAGGAACGAGTTAAAAATATTTTTTATTCTTTACATAACGATAGTACGAAAGTAAGCGATAAAAAGGGGGAAAAAAAAAAAAAAACGTAAGAATTTGAATGGAAGGATTTCGATGAACCAGCCACGCGAACGGAATGTATTTGAACGAAGAGAGAAAAAAAAAAGCTTCTCTCTCTCTCTCTTTCTCTTTCTTTTTCATTCACAAACACGCACACATATACACATCAACGATATTTTTCTCTTCCACCTTTATATCGAGCAGAGAAAGGTATAAAAACGATTCGCATCGATCGACTTTCAACGAAATTCAGAGCTTTGCCTCTTTCACGAGTCTTACATATGCATACACATACATAAATATATACATATATACATACATACATACATACATACATACATACATACATACATACATACCTATTTATATACATCGACGTGTCCCATGTTGCAGACATTTAGACAACGTACGCAATACGTTGCTTGTCGGCTTAATTTGCGATCGTCCGAACCAATAAAAGTAAGAAGAGGAGAAGGAAAAGAAGAAGAAGGTTCGAGTGCCAGTAGCCTGAGCTACCGATCGTGCTCTCGCGATAAGCGGCAATAGCGGCACGGTGCGAAAGAAGTTGCGATTAACGCCATTGTACGATCTTCTTGTTGGGATGTTGGTTGGTAGTGGGAGGTGTGGGTGGAGGTGGCCGATAGGATACATACAGAAGTCGGGTACACACGAGCGAGTACAGACGGCCGTTTAACGCGAGCCATTCTGGAAATAATGGCCGGTAGTTGAACAAAGGCATCGTTCGGTGTTCGAAGGAGAAAGAGAAAGAGAAAGAGAAGAAAAAGAAGAAGAAGAAGAAGAAACAGGAGGAGGAGAAGGAGGAGAAGGAGGAGGAGGAGGAGGAGGAGAAATACGAAGAGAAGTTGAAGAGAAGTAAAGAGGAGAATCGTGCCTTCTCGAGAGTTCGGAATCGAGTTGTAGTCGTCGTTGGAGAAGGCGAAGGTAAAACTAAAGGTGGGAGAGAAGAGTAGTAGTGGGTGCCGGCGATCGGTGACGAGGAGAGAAACTTTATAAAGCGAAGAAAAAGAAAATCATTGCCTGGCGTACCTGCCGGCGTTACTGCTTCTGCCTATTCCAAGAAACGGCTCCATTAACGAAATGGTCGAAACAAACGAAACGAAGGAGGCTCGCGATCGCGCGCAATGCGCCTTCGCGAGCCAATACGATTCTCCCTTTCTTCCCTCTTTCTCTCTATCTCTCTATCTCTCTCTCTCTCTCTCTCTCTCTCTCTCTCTCTCTCTCTCTCATACTAGTTTCAAGGGAATGTTGCGGAGTATGTCGTTGCCGCAAACAAGAGGAGAGATCTCTTTTATACGACGAAACTCGTAATCACGATTGTCCTAGTCGAGTCGTCGTCTATCGAACGTCCCGACTATCCTCTTATTCTCTTTTTTTCTCTTTCTTTCTCTTAACCTCCGATCTGTTCTTTTCTTTTCTAATTAGCCAATTTCCTCCTTTTCCCTTTTTAACAAGCAAATACCTACTGGTACCTTACACTTTTTAATTAGTTTCAGAGAATCGTTTTATATGAACAATCTCTTTACGAGTGTGTATTTGTGTGTGTGTGTGTGTATTTGTGTTTGTGTATTATAAAGGTTTACAGAATATTACGAATTTTTATATGAAATTGATAGATACTTATTTAATCTTATTATGAAGGTATTATTATTGAGAAAGTACGAGTTTAACGAGGAATGCTAATTGTAACGATTAATGCCAATTATTCGATAGTACTAGTAAGAAGATAATCGATTAGTAAAACGCTTGCTTCTAAGAGTGTGTAACCTTCTTGTTTGCCAAACTGCGTCGATTAAAAGCGCGATAGATGATCGTTACCATTCAAGCGAGTGGTTAGGTAAACGCGAATAAGATTTTCCTTGCGTTTAGTGTTAACTGGATATTTAGCGATGCCATTATCCATTTACGAGTGCACGAATCGCTTGTACTATCGAAGGAACGCGATAGACGCGTTACCGTAATAATGGCCGTTTTATATCTTTATTCTTCGCGATGCTAATTTTCCATAGCACGGATGCCAAGAGAGAAGACCTTTTTAATGCTTCTCCTCTCGTGTTACTCGACCTGCAGTTTTTTTCTTTTTTTTTCTCTTTTTATTTTTTTGTTTTTTTATTTTTTGTTGAAAGGTTTCTTTGACCTTTATGGAGATTTAAAAAAACAGAGGAGAAAGAGAGAGAGAGAGAGAGAGAGAGAGAGAAAGAAAGAAAGAAAGGATAGATCTACAAACGGATATATTTATTACCCTACAAAATATGATCAATAAAAATAAAAGAATACATGTTATCGCGATAATTTCAAACGGATCGTTTCCAGACCCGTCCCGCCCCTATATTGATGATGCACAGGGTTAAAAAAAAAAAAAGACAAAGAAAACGAACAAAAAAAAAAAAAGAAAAGAAAAAAGAAGTAGTAGATTCATCTTCGTGAATTTTACATGAGGGAAACGGTTTTGTCAATACCTTTGTTGCGAATCGAAAATGGCTCCTGGAAGATGCGATTTGAATAAGAGGACCATGGGGAGAAATGGAGAAAACGGAGGAGTCACCGACTCGAACCTCGAATCGTACCGATTGTAACGAATAAATTGGCCGCATTACGACGATCGTCGTGTTACATCGAGCTTTCACCCCTTTCCGTATCTCCACCTCCACACGTACGAGCACCGAATAGACGAACTTTTCCCTTTCTCCCTACTTTGTACACCGATTTATCCGGGAGACGGTCGACGAACGTCATCGGGCGAATCCATAATGCATACGAACTCCAAGACTCGCTTCCTTCCGGCGAGAAAATCGTAGAAAATTATTCGAAGGAAAGGGGAACGAAGCTGTGAAGCGTCGATGCGAGGGGATGGGTGGGGGGGAATACGATCGTTTTCCATACACCTACCCCCATCCATCTTCCTTCTTTTCCTTTTCCCTGTAGGATGTTAAATTACGCGTGCATCTAAAATCCTACTAATATTATTTCTTCGATTTATCCTTTACATTTGTTACGAACAAATTTTTATCATCCACTTGGCATCTTCTATCCATTATATCTATCGTTTGTTTTAAATTTATTAACGATGAAAAATTATTATTGACGTTATAAAATTAAAATTTTAATATCGCTTTAATGCATTGTACTTTCTTGATGAGCTAGATCACGGAATTAATTGATCCGATAAATTTACGTACATATATTTGATGTCGTAGATGGATTTTGTTCTACTTAAAATTTCGTAATAACAACAAGCGCTTATTTTTTTATTTTTTTGTACTTGCGTGAATTAACATGTACATATTGAGAACGTTTGAAAAATATCCCCTGGATTCGTATAAATATTTCATCGAGCGATGAAATTTGGCAATAGACAAATTTAATAATTTATTTTTATGTTCATCGGAAATCTTTATTGAGGCATTTAATCAAAAAGGTTAGACGATACTGTTAAAAAATTCACTTTCCTTTTCTTTTGACATCCGATTACATTGAATTTACGGGGGAAAAGGAAATAGGAGGATTCCGTATATTGTAATGTTTAAGTTATGCACATCGGAAGTAAATTGCATCCAATATTCGTGCCTTACGTCGGATTACAGTGTAATCGAGCGGAAGAATTTTTCAACGGGATTACTTTGATATCCTATCCTATCTTTCTCTTCTATCGTTAAAACTTCTCTCCGATCCGTCTTTTCTCCTCACGGCGACGAAATTCTTATCTCTTATCTACGTTAAATAAAGAAGAAAAAAAAAAGAAAGAAAAAAAATATTGTAAGAGGCAACGTTCACTATCTCATACTACCGTACACGTTAACATTCAACATCGATTGCCATTACGTACGCTTCCGTGTACGCTCATCTGCATTAAGCATAGACTAATTACACTGTAATTACGTTGCGACCATTACATTAATGCAATCAGATTACATTTCGATCGGGCAAATTCGAGAGATCGATATGAGAGAGATGAAGCCATTGTGCTACTCATATTTAATTAGTTCAGGTAATTATTGGAGAATTGGAGAATTTTGACAATTGCAAATTTACAATAAATAACTTCTGCAATACAGGAATTGATAGGAATGAATGAACGGGGAATGAATTAATGAAAAAGTTGTAAAGTTAAAGGGATAAAGAGAGGGGAATTATATAAAGTAAAAAAGAGAAAAAAAGGAGAATAATAAGAAAAAGAAAGAAAGAGAAAAGAGAAATAACAGGAGGAAGGAGGAAAAAGGAAAGGAAATAAGAGTAAAAAGAAATAAAAACAACAAAAAAAAAAAAAGAAAAAAAAAAAAAAAGGAGAGAGAAAAAAAACCGTATGCTTCAGCGCGGGAATTCTCGCTCGAAGAAGGCCAGAGATCAATTCTTTTTCTTTCTTTCTCTCTCTCTCTCTCTCTCTCTCTCTCTCCAACCCTCCCTCCATACTCCCACTCTCTTTTTTTTCCTTTTGATCTAACGATCGAAATCGGCATTACAAGTGGCAGCATACATACATATATACATACATAGAACGCACTCAACGACGCGGCAACGCGCGGTCTGTCTCACGAGCTGACAGGTGAGGCTACATTCAATTTTTGTAATCGAGCCCGGGAGGCTACTCTCTCCCTCGGTCCCTCTTTCTCTACGCGCTCGCGCGCACTCGCTGATGCTCGCGCGTGTATTCGGCAGTTTCGACCCTCTTTTGTGTCTGACAGTTAAACCGCAGCCATTATTCTCTCTGTGTATCTATCTTTATCCTTCTCTCGTTCTCTTTCCCCCACTCTCCTTGTTTCTCTCTCTCTCTCTCTCTCTCTCTCTCTCTCTCTCTATTTCTTTCTCTCTCGTGCACAGCCTCTCATCGTTCTCGAGTAACCTTTCTGCAGCTCCACAGTTCGTACTAGTGGTAGTAGTAATGTCGAGAGCCGGTCGTGCGCTTCGATAGCGGTAGATAACCGACACGAGCAGGGTACAGAGCGAAGCACCAATTAGGAATTAGATTTCTCCGGGATGCCGGATCTCTTTATTTGCTCTCTTGGCGTGTTTCGCCGTTCCCCGCTGCGATCTCTACGACCGCAAAACTTCGGTGTTTCTCTCTATCTCTCTTTCTCTTTCTCTTTTTTTCTTTATCTCTCTCTCTCTCTCTCTCTCTCTCTCTCTTTCTCTTTCTCTCTCGTTTTCTTTGTAACAACGAATGTATAGACCCAACACGCACGAGCACGTACACGTGTAGAACATGTAGGAGTATCACAGGTTGGTAGTACGCGTCGTAGCCAACGAGTGTACACGCGTACGAAGGACTCCGCCGCCGGCTCTAATGAACGCTGAAAATTAGCCGCTATCTATTCATCTGTGCTGCCTTCGTTGGCTCTTTAACTCGCCACAGCTCGATTCGACTCGACCCATGGAAGGAACTCGATGGAGGAAAATGGAAAAGCGAGAATTGAACGTCTTTATGAGTCTTTACGGACTGGAAAAATTATTGGGCGGGCGGGGGGGGGGGGTTTAGGTGGAAAGGAAAATAGGAAAGAAAGAAAGAAAGAAGGAAAGAAATAAAGAAAGAACGAAAAAAAAAAAAGAAAGAAAAGGAGAAAAAAAGAAACGTGGCGCAGCTTTTATCAATGAGAAAAAATCCATCACGAGAATATTCTTAGAGCATGTAGGTAAATATAACGTATAAATATAACGAAGGATTAAGAACCTCCGAGTTTTTTTTACAGTACCGTCCTACGATCTCTTTCTCTCTCTCTCTCTCTCTCTCTCTCTCTCTCTCTCTTTTTCTCTCTCTCTCTCTGTCTCGTTTTCTTTGTCGAGTGCTCGTCAACGATTCAAACGAGCGATCCGGCTGCGAAAAGGAGAAGAGAGCGGTAGAAATAGCGAACGGGTCATCAACGCGACGGGAGAGCGGAGGCGGAGAGGCGGAACGCATCGGTGGACAGTGAGCGCAGTAAATTAAAACGTACGACCATATTACCCTCAAGACTCATACCTCAAGCTTTACAGCTCGTTGCTCGAAGATGACGGTTTAAAACGGAGAAGAGATATCCTGCGATATCTCATGAATCATTTAACTAAGGAAAAGAGAGAAAGAGAAAGAAAGAAAGAGAGAGAGAGAGAGAGAGAGAGAGAGAGAGAGAGAGCACTTATTACGGATACCAACACCACCTATATTTTCGAGAAACTCATAAAATACGTGACTCGAACGGCTGACTGCCGCCTGGTCGCTCTGGACGGACCGAGGAACGTATGCGCGAATCGAAACGATAGGATTTAGTATCCTTTGGAGAGCTCGCTGTATTTGCGAGACGACTTAAAACATCCTTTTTTGCTCTTATCGTTGCGTTCCTCTTGTAAGATCGTATATATGAGTTAGCAAACGTAATAGCATTATACATGCTGATTTTGAAGGGATGTCAAAAACTCTTAACGAACATGAGTCCTCGCTCGATCTTTTTAAATAGAAATACTTATTAATTATCGTATCGTCTTGTTGTGTGGTGGTTTGTTAAAAAAAAAAGAAAAAAAAAAAAAAAAAAAGAGAGAGAAAAGAAAAAGGGAGAAGAAGAAATAGGAGAGAACAGAAAAAAATCAGAAATATCTAGAATTAAGAAGTTAAAACAATAGAATCGTTATAGCCACTCTTCTTTGCAGAGGATTAGCTTTCATTTCAAGCATTAGTTACATCTTCTTTAACAGTCTCTTTTCGAATCGTTTTCGTTTGCCATCGTTCTCTCTCTCTCTCTCTCTCTCTCTCTCTCTCTCTGTCTCTATTTCTCTCTATCTTTCCTTCTCTTGCATTTGGGTATAACATAGGATAGAATCTTTTGAAAAGGCGCGAAAACTCAACGTAACTACTATGGTCCTTCTTTTCATCCTTTCTCGCGAGTTTTTCGCAACGCAGGAAAAAGATTTCCTTAAGTCACCTTAAGCTGCTTACTAAAAAAACCATCTTGGAAAGAAGGAGATTCTTTTATACTTAAGTACGGCTAAGTATATACTCTTTAAGACGAACGCTTTAAAGCGTTCACGATAGAGGAAAGTAGGTTAATAGTGAGGAGAACGTTATTGTGCGAGCGAGAAACTCTGCTTGTCGTAACTTGCTAGATGCGACCGATTCCGAAGGGATTAATGTGTGCGACCTAAGAATACGGGTCGAATTTCCGCGAACGATTCGTTCGATATCGGACATATTCTTCTTCGAAAAACGTAAAATAAATAGATTGATAGGTGATGGGATTTAATTAAAACAATTTCAAATATATTATTTTAATTTCGCGTTGCATTTTTTTACAATGCTTTTTCGATATTAACACTTATGATTAGAATAAAGAAATATTTCTCACGCAATTGAAACTGATAAAAATTCATCGTTAAATTTATACAATCTCGTATGAGGTCTCATTATCGTAAGGTTATCGTAAATATTAACTGGCACAGTAATAAAATATATTTAAAGAAATTGTATTGTAACATCGACATATTATAATTGAAGTATTCGTATTAAAATAACGAACTATATAACGAAACGAAAATATATTGCAAAGAGAAGAAAGAAATATCATAAAGTTATTATCAATAAATCAAAAAATTTTTTGGATAACAAAGTTAAGTAACAATAGGATGGAAGTAACTCGTGTCGGTTCAGAAAACGCAAGCTATTCGAATAATCCTAGAATCAAATATCCCAAAGGTTAATTACTGTAGAAACAAGTGTTCAAAATGAGAGTAAAATACAACGTACAATAGAACCCATAGAAGCAACGAGAGAGAAATGTGGTTCTTTCTCGGATCAGCCAGGCATCGATCACCAACGTGCACGGGTTATGAGCGAGCCTTCCGATTTTATTATCCTTCATTCAGAACGCTGACACGCCCTATCGAGAATTCGAATTGGCGACTCGTCGAACGTGAAGCCTGTTAATCGCGAACTCTATCTCTCTCTCTCTCTCTCTCTCTCTCTCTCTCTCTCTTTTTCTCTCTTTTTCTCTCTTTTTCTCTCTCTCTTCTTTTCTCATATTACGTTTTTACATCGAGATCGTAGCAAGGTACGTTTCCCTTCTATCTAATTAAACGAACCTAATATCTACTCGCGCTTACACGAAAACGTTTCTAACGAAGAAACCCTTTCATCTTGGTACGTTTGCACAATGTAATATTTCATGTTATTCTCTCCGTTTTTTATATTTTAATTTTTAAAGATAATTTTTCAAATTACCTTTTTAGGTATTATTAATTATGTACTACTCGTTTCTCATCATTTTTATTTTCTCTTATTTTATTTCATTTATTCGTTTCTAATTCGCAAATACGAACGAAGGTATCAAATGAAATCCAGCGTGGAAAACCGAATGAAATCAATTTAACGAAGAAACGAATCGTTCGCACCGTGATCCTATATCTACGCTATAAACTAGCGAAAAACTCAACGCATTAACGTTACGTATACGATCTCGGGATACGATCGATCATTGCGTCTATTAAAGAAGTCTGCGTCGGTGTTGTTCGATCAATAATAAGAAATATATCTCCAGCGAAGAGCATCGATGCGTCTACTTGACGCGAGTCATCCATCAGAAGTTGCTCGATCAAAAGCGATTACGAAACGAATTTGAGGGCTTCGTGATACCTATGTTCATATACTCGGCTTGAACCTAGAATGTTAGAATGTTGCCGAGTAGGATAACGAAGAAAAAGAAAAGGGAACTTTCACCAAGAGAAACTAAAAGAAAAGAGATAGAAAGAGCCCTTTGCCCTTTGCCCTTTGCCCTTAGTAGAAAGGGACTTCCTTTGGAATAACGTTAATACCTATACCGTATTAAAGTTGTAAAAATATAAATAATAAAATAAATATATGAAAAATATTATATAAAAGAATTTATGCAAAAATTATTTAATGGAATTAAATAATTCATCTTATTTTATTTTGAGAGATATTTTAATGTGATAAGATATAAATCATACCATATTGGTCTATAGTATATGTCTCATACTATTGTCGATATTGGACGAAACGGAGTCGAATGTAGCATTTGTCACGGCTATATTAAGGGCATACGTGGCATCAGCTTTATTAGATAAAATCGTATCAAGAGGATCGTATAGGACAGAGTTAATTGAATGATTGGTCCTCATCCACTCTCGTCTGGCCGCATCGCATTTTCCAACCGCACTACTCAGGGATGTAGCCGTGCAAACGTGAAATAAACGCGTATCTATTCGCACAGGTGCATACGAAATACTATACATGCGTATACACACATACAGACACACACACACACACACACACACACACACACACACACACACACACACATATATATATATATTTACATACATACAAATATATACATATTCAGGTACGTTCGTTGTACATACGTCGGAAAAACACTTTCCCGTGTTTCGTTTGACGCAGTTTGCGGATCGGTAATGCAAATTCCAGGCTGTCCTGCTTGGCTTCGTTGCTTTCGGCCAGATGAATTTTCAGATATAGAACTCGCCACATTTCACCTTTGGCAGACTCCCTAGCGTAAAGGGGATGGAAATTTTGTACCATTGAGGTCGCATTAATTTCGTTAAGTTTCAATAGGCAACAGGCTTGAATTACATCGACGTAGTATAGATTGTAAAATGAGACTACGTATATTATTTACAATTGTAAATCGAGTTGTTATTTATGAAAGTTATCAAATACTTTATGGCTTCCAAGGATGAACGAAGTGGATAAATAATATCAAAGAACTTCATTAAAATATATAAAGCAAACATAAAGCGAAGGAGAGAGAGAGAGAGAGAGAGAGAGAGAGAGAGAGAAAGGGAGAGAAAGGGAGAGAAAGGGAGAGAAAGGGAGAGTTTAGAGAATCACGCAACTAGCTCTTTCGATGTCGACGTATACGTATCTCTTTGCGTATATACGGATTCGAATAAAATCGATATTCGTTGTAAAAAAGCACTCGAACGAATCGAACGAAGTCTGCCAATACGATACGAGGGTGGTGATGTTGAAAGCCAATAATGCCAACGAGTTATTGTTCCATAGATACGTAGAAACGGTTCACTGATATGTCTTAACGACAATGCCCTTTCGATAACGCGGTTCACAAGGTACGACTGTTACGCTCGCGAAATTATTATAATGAAACCTTTTGACGTATCTAATTACTTTGCGTTGTGACATTCTCATTCTCTCTCTCTCCCTCTCCCTCTCCCTCTCTCTCTCTTTTTTTCTTTTTAATTTTTTCTTTTTGTTTCGCGTTTGAGTTTGTCTCTCGTCGATTCAATAAACTCAACTCATCGTATATACATACGTTCGTTATACATCCGGCAGTCCGTATGGTACTGTATGCGCGAAAGATAATAGAAGCTACGTGCTCGATGCATAAGCCGCACACGGTTAACGACCACGGTCGAGAACGCGTCGTTCGTGTTTCCGATTGTCATCGTTGACATCGACGTCGTCTTGTCCTTTCGTTTTTTTTTTTTTTTCACATTACGAGAAATATATCTATCAATTTCTTTGTAAATTCTTCCAATATTTTTCTTTTTTTTTCCCCTATTTTTCTTTCTTTTCTTTTTTTTTTTTTTTTTTTTTCTTTTTTTTTTTTTTATATACGCTTTAATATTCCACCATTTTTGTTTTCACAAACAAAGTCAAAGAAATTTGTCAATTTCCGTGCTACAAATTACATTGATATTTCCTTAAAATTTTTTGTTTTTTTTTTTTCGTGCAAAGAAGAATAATCCTTAAAAGTCGTTCAATTTCAAAGGAAATAACGAGAGAATTTTTCATCGATTATTGGTTCAAATCTTTTACGAATTCGACGTTACGGGACAAAGAGCGTGAATGATTCACAAGTGTTTTACATTCTTCTCAGAGAAATAGAAAAGCAGGATCGACGTTTCGGAAAAACGAAATTGTGTCAAGCATTCGCATACACTGAACTTCATAAACGTTTGTTACCTATATGTGTAGGTATAGAATGACACGTACACGGTGTTAATATGTATGTAGGCGTTGCCATTGTCTTTCTCGCGAAGTAATCGTGCCTCTCCGAGTTAACGACTTGTACTCGGTACGGATTGTAGAGACTAAACGTATATATGTGATGTGTTGTCGCGCGCGCGCCTATGAGCTCTTTACAAAAGGAAAAATTCGATGGAGAGGGAAAACCAGGCAAGAAGAGCCGTTCAACTAGCTCTAGTCGTATTTTCACTCTATTTCTCTCTCTTGCTCTCTCATTCTCTCTTATTCGAGATGATACATTCATCGGATGAGTCAGATAAAATGTGGAGGAAAGCGCTCGAACGTGGAACCTACTTTTCATCACCTACTCGCGAATATTAATTTACCAGCATCTATGTCTACATACTTATATGAATCGTATAAATATGTAGAAAGGTATATATATATATATATATATATATATATATATATATATATATGTATCTATAGGAACTACGAGATGCCATAACAATAGCATAGAAGAGTACCAAGCGAAAACATTGCTTTGGACCAAGTCGACTTACTTCGACGAAAGAATTACTTTTATTATTGTTGACCCGACACACGAAGCCGCACGAAGACAGCACGTTTCGCTTCCGTATTACCGTCTCTTGAATCGAGTCGGTTGATTCTCGAACCCCATAAGCATGGATAATGGCTTGTCTTTCTTCGCTTATCGATGTACCGTTCCTCTTGTTATTCGCTTCTTCGTTACGCTTATACTCGACTCTCGAGCTTTGTAAACGTTTATTTACCTACTGCATACTTTGTTTTTTTTAAGTCAAGTGTTTCAATAGCGTAACCGGTAACTCACTTTTATGTTCTGAACCAATACTCGTGATCGATAAATTATACCTTTTACATTTTGTATCAAAACTTTACTTAGTTCTTATTTGATTTGTCTTTAATAATGAATAAAAACGACAATCACATTGCCACGACCATAAATTAGAGCTACGATCATGTGGCATTCATAACTTTAACAGGAAGCAATTATCGATTATTGTTTTCCTTTCTCTCGATTTATTTTTATTGAAATACGTTTAGTTAAGCTCTTTAAAAACACAAAGGCACCGTGGAAAATCGTATCGAATTGAACGGTATTTAATATATATATATATATACAATACGATAAAATAAAATTTAATTAGGTCGTTTTTCCAGTGTATAAAAAATAAGAGAAAATCGGTCGGATGTAAGAATAAAGAAAAAAGAAGAGAAATAGTTGGCATTAAGATAGAGAACAGAGCATGATTATTTCGTACAAAGTGCACAGAAGAAGGATTCGTGACTTAGAAATTATCGAGGTATTCGAAGAGATCTGTGTCCGTTAATCGTTTCTACCTTCAGATTCTTCCTCGATCCTATTCGTTTCCTTACTTTCTATTTCTTTTTTCCTTTGATTTCTTTCAAATAGAATAGTCAGATAAATATTTAAGTCTAGTCGCACTTTCTCTCGATACATTCTTCATTTTCAATAGGAATATCGGCGATTAGAATAAAAATTTCTTTGTTTTAAAATTTCTGATTTGAAATAATATATACAAAGTAGATGCTAACGTATTATTGATTTTTATGAATTTACCATACGTCTAATTATTAATATTATCAAAAGAAAGGTTCCATATATATATATATATATACGCACGTCCGTTCGTTCGTGTGTGTGTAAATGTAAGATAAAGAAGAAAGTAGAGGCAAAAGTGAAAATGGGTTATAATAGAAAAAGATATTAGATGAACGGAGAGAGAAGGTATCACCATGGGGTAGCTAAGTCTGATTCGAAGATATTATCGACGGACGGCTCGCGTCACAATAAAATAAAATTCATATCTCATGATCGTGATAGCTACCGCGCGACATGACCTCTTGCTTCCATATAGAGCGAGTCGAGAAAAATAGGTATACCTACGTAACTCCTCGATCTTTCGTTCTTCAGACTCCCTTCTCGAATAGTTTTGATTCATGAGACGGGTGTAACTCGAGCATATGTGTTACAAGCGTGTGCGTGCACACCTTGAGATTTCTTTCTTTCTTTTACTTCATATTTCTCTCTCTCTCTCTCTCTCTCTCTCTCTCTCTCTCTCCCTCTGTATCTATCTCTTTCTTGTTTCTCCTTTTTCGCGCCGCTCCTCTCTCGTTCCGCCTTTCTTTCTTCGGACACAGCGAAATCCGACACTGCATACCAGTAACCCGACTTCCAGGGCGTTCTACCTCGAATCCTCTTCCTTTCTCTCTCTTTCTCTTCTGCCAGTCACGTTCCTCTACTCCTCGCGGTATACCTTCGAACACGTGTCAACATGTCGGTTGACATAGATTTTTCGCCGAGATAGAAGCTTGAAAATAAAAGGAGGATCCGAAACGCGGCTGGTAAAAGAAGGAGAGGATTCGATCAAGCTCTCTTACTCTCTCTCTCTCTCTCTCTCTCTCTCTCTCTCTCTATTTATCTCTTTTTCACTTTCTGTCTCTCTCTCTCTCTCTCTCTCTCTCTGTCTCTCTCTCTCTCTCTCTCTCTCTCTCGACCGTCACAGAGGATGAGGACCACGAGATAACACGTTACACGAAGGAAGAGGGAATTCCAAAACCAGTTTCCAACTTGCATCGGTAGTCATGAGGAAAAAGAAAAGACTAGAAAAGAAAAGAAGAGGTGCTTCGGGCGCGTTTAGAGGTGCGGCTTAACACCAGGAGGCACGAGTCTTCTTCCTTCGATCCTGGTAAGATCGAAACCGGCGCCTTCTTACTAAATTAATAGCCTTTTCTAGCTAAAATTCTTCGTTATCGTAAGGCTGTATACTCGTGAGAAGAGCCAAAGTAAAACCTTTCAGAGGCAATGATTAAATGATTAGGAGGGACGTTAGTAAATATGATAGTATCTCAAAGTCCTACATAATCCTTTAGTTTATTTACTTTCTCAAGTACTTTCTAAATAATCATTGTAAATAATTAATCTCCTCCAGGCCATCCCCTCAATCAATTAAAATATAAATAAATAATGAAAGAAAGTGTTTAACGTAGATAATAATTTTAATGAGTAGTGTTAGTTCAACTCTTTGAACTCTTACATATGTCATACTTGCCGTGACATTAATTGCCTTCACAATTGCTTTCACAGGTACGTGATTCGATATTTCTTTTTATCGCTGACCGATAACAATTCTACAAATATTCTTTATTATTTTATTGAAATATCATATTTTCATTGGAAATGTAAAACAAAAGGAATAAGTTTTTGTTGTAACATAAATAAAATACCTTGAAGGAAGTTTTTGGTGAACAAATGCAAAAAAAAAAAAAGAAAAAAAAAATAGAAAAATGAAAAAGATTGCAAAGGATTAAGTCAGTATTAGACAGATTTTATAATTGAACGGGATTTCCTAATGTTTCGTTTAAATGACGTGGTAATTCTTAAGTATATTACTCGAGAAAAGAGAAAGGCAACAATACTACATGCATACAATACAACTGACGCTCGTTATTACACTTCTTTGAGAAGATACTCGATGAATATCCAATGGGTCGAAGGTCGAAAAGTTCCGACTGCGAGAAAATGTCACGTATAGGTATAACCATTGCATGATAATTTGCTCGATCTTCCTACGAGTTGGTATGCATCATCCCAAGACCTCGTCTAAGAAACACTAAGGAAACCGTGAACGAGGTAAGATCTCTTGGTCCTTTCTCCGTTGACTGCAACTCGTGATATATCCCTTATAATTTCATAGGACCGGTGTATTGCTTCCGTTGGTAGGTACCATCCATTCCGGAAAATGGTGCAATTTTGTCTCCGTAGTTTGTACGGCCTGAAACGAGGTGCAATAGCACCCTCTCCTTTGTCTCCTCCTTTCTCTCTCTCTCTCTCTCTCTCTCTCTCTATCTCTGTCTCTGTTTCGGTACGATTTAAACGCAAGAACCATTACACGTAACATTCCATACGTTTTCTCTCTAGCTCCGTTTTCGAGCTTATTGTTAGTCGGTCTTTCGTTTCGTCGGAGATAACTTTAACGAAATTATAGACAATTTTGTTGTAAAAGAAAGAAAGAGAGGAAGAAAAAAAAGAGCAGAGGGATGGGAGAGAGAGAGAGAGAGAGAGAGAGAGGGTGAAAAGATAAAAGAGGAAAATCTTGAAGCAACGTTTTCTCCTCGTACTTCCCTTTACGACCCTTTTGCTTATCGACACTCGCGCAGCTTGCCACGACGTCGATATTACGCATTTCGACGGACGGTCCAAAACTCTATGGAGCGTATTCGCAACGGTATATAGCGATAACCTTTTCGCTTTCCAGTTTTCAACAGTGATGACGGACGACGTGTATATAACGGACATGTATGCACGAACTTGTACTGATAAGGGAAAAGGATTTCGACAGGCTTAAAGTCATCTTTACTCTATGAATATATTCACCTATCTTACTCTAACGAGATCATTTGGAGTGAACGTTATTGGTTTCAATCGTAATAATTCTAATGACGTAATGATACATATATCCATGAATTATCCATCTTTCATTTGAATAGATATATTTCATATTCAATGGAATATCGAGCATTGTAATATTAGATTCGAATGGATATACGTAGTTTTTCTTTTTTTCTTTTTTTTTTTTTTTTCCTTTTTCTTTCAACCACACGTACACGTTGATTCTTCACAAAAATATTCCGATCTTGAAGGACGATCTTTATGAAAATCCGAGAACTTCCTGTCACGATCAGTCATACGTTTTCGATTTGTTAAATCGCGCGAGAGTAAATTTCAAAAGTGGGAGCACAGAATATCGTTACGTTCTTACGTTTCTTCTTCCGTCCCATAAATGCTATTTTATAGAAAGGCATTTCTATCTTTCGCCTTCGCACTTTTATTCGCATTCTCTTTCTCGCCCGCGCATACACGCACCCACCCACCCACACACACAGACACATGCGCCTGCCCCCGCGCGCGCGAGCGCGTACACACACACACACACACACACACACACCGTATACGCTCCACCATTCGTAGATCCAGTTTCTCCGCTCTTTCGAACGGACCCTCGTCGTCGGGAAATTCGATTTCGAGGATTTGTCGGCGACAGGCGCTGCTGGTAGCAATGCATTCCTCTTTTCTCCTTCTCCTCGTTGAAGATAGGAAGAAAAACACGAATAAAAAGAGGAAGAGCAAACGCGCAAAGAAGAATACACATTCGCGTATGTGCGTGTAAAAATCAAGAGAACTCACCTTTCAAGAGAATTCGTGAGATCCAAGCTCGAAAAGAAGAAACTCGAAGATCCTCTAGCGAGATTAAACGAATACGATCTTCGTTCTTCCACTTTTCACTGTCGTTTATTTAAAGAACTTCTTTAAAGGACGACGTAAAAGAAAAGGAAAAAGGATAGAGAATATAAGTAAAGAAGGAAAAAAAAAGAAAAAAAAGAAAGAGAGAGAAAAAAGAAAAAGGGAAAATACAAGAGTATCGCGATACACTGTTCGTAATCCTGAAGAATGATGAATTCGTCGTTAGGGTAGCCTAGGCTTGTCTCGTCGATCGACCGGAAACGACCGGTCCTGCAGACCGCACAGTAATTACCGGTGTAGTTTGAATGCGATCTGAACTCACGCGTACGTACGTAGGTGCTGCTTCTCGATGGTTGATGTCCACGTGTACGTAACGTCGGATTAATTTGCCCCTGGCAGAGCACAACGCGTTGTAGTCGATACTACAATCGGAGGGTTCACCGTTCGCGGTAAAGTTGGCAGACTATCGTCCTACCAGCGCTTCAATACGTTTCGTTTTTCCTCGCCAGCTGTCTATATACATGCATATATGTATACATATACATATACATATATACATATATACATATTTATATATATATGTATATATATATGTATGTACGTATGTGGATATTTATGTAGGAGTTCAAGTCTGACCACTACAAGTTCGTTGATTCTGACAGTTCGTTCTACTCTTGAAAGCATGTGGTCGTTCCTATTGTTGTCGTCGTCATCGTCATTCGTGTTGTTCTCGTTGTTGCTAGCAACGTCAATGGCGATCGTACGCGTGCCCGTTCACGTGGTTCTACAATAATCCCGAAGTATCTCGCACTCGAAACGCACTCGGTAGCACTCGAGAGTACTCGATCGCACTCGCGCCGCGTGATCATGATGTTACCAAAGAGCACTGATTCGAGGCACACACAGAGCACCTGTACACAATGACTCTACACACCTCTCTAAGTACGCACGACTCTCCTTCAGCTTCTGTTTCTTTCTCTCCCTTTCTCTTTATCTCTCTCTCACTCTCTCTCTCTCTCTCTCTCTCTTTTTCTATTTCTTTCTCTTTCGAACACTCTCAGTTACTATCACCAACTATCTATCTATCTATCTATCTATCCATCCATTCATTCGTTCCCTCCTTCTTCTTTTCGATCACTCACTCCCTCTCTCACCCTTTCTCTCCATTGAAGGATACGCGATACACGTCCGGGCGTCGTTCTTGCGACCACTGATGGTCCTCGAGAATAAAGTACTACTCGAAATCGTTCTACCCTTTCGAAGGTCGATCACGGTGACGATGATTTTTAAATGATAACGACGACGACGACGACGACGACGACGATGACGACAACGACGACAACGACAACGACGATGATGCACCCGTCACTTTTTTAATATCCATTCCTTTTCTAAAATCGTGGAAATGACGATGACGTTGATTACGATGACGACGATTGGAAAGAAAATTGTAAACGGGTATACGCAAATAAAATTCATTCACTTTGAAAGTATCTTTTGAAAACACAGAAAGTGATAGCACGTAGGACGATTGATAAAAGACGTAGAGCAACGGAACGGCGCGGTTGGATCCGTGGACCGATCGAGACTGGATCCTTCGAGTCTCGACGAGCCGGCGGCGCGGCGTCGCGTATGCGCGCGTTTTCCTATACGCGCGCTCTTCCTTCCTCTCTACTCCTCCTCTCCCTCTCACTGCTTGGAATCGCCGAGGATGATCGATCGCGAATCCGCGAACGACGCTGCGGAGAATGCTCGCGTGAGGTGGGGAGGGAGGGAGGAAGAGCGAGAGTGAAAAGAGGGAATCGAAATCAACGACACGAGCTATCGTGTGGAGAGTAGCACACGCGTTGTGCTGCGCTCACGGCATCGTCGTGATCCGGTCTCGAAACACACTCTCGTTCAACTGTCGTTCCGAGCAGCTTGGCTCGCGGTTTAGTATCAGTGTTCGTACTTCGCCATGGTGGGTGTCCTGGGAGGGGCGCGACGCAATCGCTCGACGCCAATCGTGTACGCGCCTTTACCTACTTATACTGCACGAATAACTTTATCTATGAAATTCGCTCTTTTATATTGTCTCATTATTTCTTTATTTCTTTTTCATTATTACTTTATGTCATTTTATTTCTTATAGAAAAATAAACAAATTGAATTTTTCACAATGAAAATATTTGGAAGAATTTGAATGTCCATTGATATATTCGATATTTATAATTTGACGATAAAGTGGATTCATCAAAGTAATTGTTTATTCTTAGAAATATGTATGAAAAGTGCAAGCTTCATTGCTCTCGTTATTTTTAACGTCATTTCTTTGTTGTTTTTTTCTTTTTTTTTTTTTTTTTTTAACCTATCCCTAAAAGTTATTAAGCTTAATATTATCTTAAATTAGTATAAATTTCTTCGTCATTTAAAAATCACTTTTTACCCAATATCTTTGATATCATTCTTTTTTCATACTTACTGTTTTGAAATATACTATAAAATATAAATGAATATTTACTATGTTGTAAATTCGCCATGAAGAGTTTCCGTGATATTTCAATTATAGTTCAACATAAGAGGTGAAGTTGAAAAAGTTAGTTGCACTCGCATAAAAAAGAATAATGTATGAAACATTTATGATCTTTCTTTTATTTATTTTAAAATACAATTTATTTTTATACATAATCATCAAGTTTATTAAAACATTTATTGTAGCGTGGCACGAATTTTTCCATATCTTTGTCGAAAAATTCCCGTTCAACATGCGATAACCATTAACCGCGTTCAATTTTCATTTGACTGATATCGCCGCTTCGCAAGGCCCTCTTGTTTTTCATGGGACCGAAC
The DNA here is from genome assembly GCF_910589235.1 of Vespa crabro. Lineage (NCBI taxonomy): Eukaryota > Metazoa > Arthropoda > Insecta > Hymenoptera > Vespidae > Vespa > Vespa crabro. Next base: position 3,888,566 of record NC_060961.1, read on the forward strand.
ACCTGGAAATCACAGAGCGCAAGGTTAAGACTATAAGGAGGGTGTTCTCAAACCACCCACTAGAATTTTTTCCAGGAGATCCTTCGTGACCTTTCTTACTTATAATCCTGACCTTGCGCCATGTGATTTCCACTTGTTAAGTCCCACGAGAAGAAAGAGGGCCTTGCAAAACGACGATATTGGTTCAATGAAGATAGGAAGTGTGAATGGTTATCGCATGTTCAACGGGAATATTTCAACAAAGGACGTAGAAAAATTCGTGCTACGCAACGATAAATGTTTAAATAAATTTGATGATTATGTGAAGAAATAGATCTTTTGTTGTACTTATCAAATAAATAATAGAATGATCGTAAATGTTTTTATACGTTATTTTTCTCTTGTGTTTTTTTTTTCTTTTCTTTTTTTTCTTTCTTTATTTTCTTCTATTTTTCTTTTTTTTTTCTTTTTTTCTTTTTATACGAGTGCGACTAACTTTTTAACTCCTCCTCGTACATATTCGATATGAGTTTATTTGACTTTTACCTCGGTCGATGCCACTATTCTCGCGCATGCACTAGAAATAGGAGGTTGCCGATGAAGTAGTATCTATATTTTATTAGCACTCGTTTCGATTCGATTACTCGAGCACTCGCAAAATCGATTCATTGTCACAAAGGACCCGTGAATTTTACTCTTGAGTATCACTTCTAATTGATGAAATTAAGGAAACGTATATATATATATATATATATATATATATATATATATATATATGTGTGAGAATTCTCTCTCTTTCTAGCACTTGATTCAAAAAATTCTTCCAACTATTTCCGTAGGAAGGAAGCTCATGAAATTTCAAGCGGTCGTTCTCGGACGATCGAAGTTCATTACGAATTCGTTAACGAACCCGAATCGATTCTGGATAACTGAATTCGCTGTCGAGATTCGATTCGAAACCACGGCCCACTTAAATCCGATCGAATGACTAGATTTTCTTTAAAGATGTGAAGAAAAGAGGTTTTTTTTTTTTTTTTCTTGAAAAATCATGAAAATATACGTAATTGAGTTATCATTATTTCCTTTTATGATACTGTGAGTGACCTTTTATGAATATGATCATTTCAAACGTATAAAATTTAAATCGAATCGATTGGATGCAATTTTGAAATAGAATACTTTCTCTATCCGATTGTTCGTATCGATCTTAGAGAACGTATATGTGATCAGTTTTGCGAAGACGTTTCGGTGGCTCGAAACAACGATGGAAAGGGGAAAGTGGAACGGCGCCATAAAATTTCCATTGGTTTGCGCGCTTCCACGAGAAGGGTGACGCGAAAGAAACAGAGAGAAAGAAAGAGAGTAAGAGTGAGAGAGAGAGAGAGAGAGAGAGAGAGAGAGAGAGAGAGGCAAATAGGCAATACGTTTCACAAGTCCGTGGCCAACTTCTATCGTTTGACGACGGAACTAATATTTCGGAACTTTTCAGCGGGCGAACGTTCGACTGTTCTCTTTCTTTTTTCCTCTTTTATTCTTTCCTTTCTATTTGGCTTGTTCTTTCTTCGTGAACGATGCGAGAGTTTTACGGCGCCTAAAGCTCCTGGCCTAAAAGCTTCGAAAGGTAAACGAAGCGAAGTTCGCATTTCTCTCTGGCTTGACCCTTCTCTCGTCTCTACCTTTCCTCTCTTTCTCCGACCTTCCCACTCGTTCCCACTCTTTACGCACGTATTCTCAAAAGCGTAAGCGACTACGTGTTATGTAGATGAGTTAGTTCTCGTATTGCTCGCATCGAGCCTTAGAATCTTGTTGTATGAAATTAGCATGCCCGTGATAGGATTGAATTTATTCATATAGGTACAATTTAAAGTAGATAAAGCGTGAGCGGGTAGAAAAGATACGCGTGGGTATTTTTTAAACGATTTATTTGAAAATCGTTTCTCACCGATACGATGAGAACGACGACAATGGTTTTCCTCCAGTTCGTTCGAGATTATCTAATGGGTGGAAAGGGATACGATGGGTTATTTTATACGAATGCAAGAACGAAAGGCCGATAGACTGCATTAATTGTTCTCCGTTCGTTATCTAGCAAATTGCGCATTGTCTCGTCGCGAAATGAATTTTCCGCGTTTCCTAATCGAGCGGAAATGATTTAATGGCGTATTTAATCGGCGAGCTATGCTCGACGATAATACGATTCTTCGTCGTTTCGCGTTGGTCGACGTTCGACGAAGCGTCGATGAGGGTGACAGTGAGGAGAAAGGGTGGACACTATTTCTATCTCCCTCCTATCTTCTCTCTCTCTCTCTCTCTCTCTCCCTCTTTCGTTAAAACAGACGATAAAGCTTTTCCTCCTCGATCTCACAATTTCTCATTTTCTTCTTTCGTCTCTTAATTCGAACGTAATGCGACAAATAGTTGCTCAAAGAAAATGTACTCGCGATTAACAGGGAAATCTACTCCACGCGTTAGAGGCTCGAAGCTTGTACATAGCGAAATAGTATTTACGCGTGTCATGTGTAAGCGTTCTCACGGAGAACCGAGCAGGGAGTAGCATTTACGAACAACAACGAACACGTGTCGCGCCTTACTAAGGCATGTACTAACGTGGAACAGTGGCAACATTAATTGTTCTCGAATAAAACCCGACGTATTCTGTCGTTTCAACGACGGCGCTTTCGTACTGCTTTACGATCGATACGATGACTAATGGAAAAGAAGAGGCGTGGAAAGAAATTATATAGAACGATTATTACTATAGCTATTTCGCATAACTATTATATAGAATTATATCGTACAATTATATCATAGAATGATTTTCTACAGGTGTTTCAAATCATTAATACATAACATTATATCATTAAGTCACTTCATTAAATTTTTACATAAAATTCCATACAACGACCCATGCTGTTCGCAAAATGGCAGTCTCATCGGCGTGGAAAGAAAGGGGGAAAGTCGTTTGGTGGGAGAAAGAGAGTGAGAAAGAGAGGGGAGAGAAGGACGAACCGGTATCGCGTGCTACCAGCCGGTTGTGTGTCCAGCATAAATGATAAAAAACGGACAGGAGGAACGAGTGAGAGAGAGCGAACGAGCGAACGGTGCCGCGGCGGCTAAATCTCAATAAGTGTAAAAATCGTATGCAAATGTCTACCAATTATTAAAAAAAGAATTCGTAGAGTCTTTCGATCGTTGAAATATTATCAATTTTCGACGCTCTCCGTTTCTCGATCCTCCTTAAATCTCACGTATTTTGATTTTCTCGGCGCTACGTGTTTTAATGTTGAAATATACCAAATCGTATTTCTCCTTATCAGAAATTATAAACATAACATGTCATATCTATTACGTCATAATGATAATTATTTGTGATATAACTTTCGAATAACAAACGAATGTTCCAAAGTAAGATTACTAATAGAATATTTTATTAAAAAAAGAAAAAAAAAAAAAAAAGAAAAAAAAACAAATTTTATAAACAATATATAAATTTTCACGATTAATCACGAAAGAATTATGAATAATACTCTAATAAATTGTAAAAGGATATTATTATAGTGTAAGAGGGATCATTCGATTAATGGATCAATTGATATACGAATGAAAAATGATAATTCTTTTATCGGAATGACGCGATGAAGAATCGATCGACTTCCGAGTCTTCCCGTCTATATGGTTTACTTTTTTCCTTTTCTTTTCTTCTTCTTCTTTTTCTGAATCTTTAAAGGAAGGTCTTCTTGAAGGTATTCCACCGGTGTGGAACGTCGATCTGACAGTGATCGAGTACTGTCATTCGAGTCGACGGCGCATATCTTACAAGATTCTGTACGCGCCGGCAATTATGCTATCTTTGGAATGCCTCGTATCACTCGGTTCTCGCTTTTCGCGGCAACTAACAAAAGTACTACACCGTACTTTGCTACTGGAAACGTTCTCACCAAGTATACCCGTGCGTAACCTTAAATGATTTATTAAATCATGTTTTTAGCATATAAGGTTTCTCATTTTCTCTCTCTCTCTCTCTCTAGTCATTTGCGTATTTAACGCCTAGTACGTTAACTAGCATCATAAAATCTCGATCAGACTGTAAGCACTAAGGTAATGGTAGATAAAACGGATCGTAAAATAATAACGATCGTAACGTCTTCCTTAAGCATTATTCGAGTATACAGAGAAAGAATATCTCTGGAAAAATATCATATCTATCGTATCGGATTAAAAAATGTTTCCCATTTTATCTCAAGAAGATTACAACTTGGAGATTAGCATCAAACAAATACGGTAGAATTACAATTGTTCCAATTAGTTGGTACTTCGCGTTATCCTACCGTACAGATCAAACGGATGTAACAAACAGGCAAAATCAACATCTTATCCGAAGTTTTATTAATTTCATTGATTGTTCAGCCGGATTGTTTGTATCGTTTTACTAGCTTAAACGTGATAGAAGATGGTACGTTGTTCTTTAACGATGTGTAACGAGTTAAGTAAAACGAATGAACAAAAAAAAAAAAAAATGGGATTAAATTGATCGATATATATTTTTATTGGGATTATTGGTTTTGTTATGAAAAACAGTATCGAAATTTTTCGATATCATTGATTTTTGGCGATGAAACACATGATAGAAGATGGTACGTTGTTCTTTAACGATGTGTAACGAGTTAAGTAAAACGAATGAACAAAAAAAAAAAAAAAGGAATAGGATTAAATTGATCGATATATACTTTTATTGGGATTATTGGTTTATTATAAAAAACAATATCGAAATTTTTCGATATCATTGATTTTTGGCGATGAAACACATCAGTGAACTTTTTCTCTTAACTCGGCAGAGTCCATTCTAGCACATTTCCGATCGTCAAAGTTAGCGATATATTTCGTACATTTTCGCGAGCTTTCGCTCGATCGATACCATTTTCGAGAAGTCGATTTTCTACGTCGATGGAATTCAGTTTCCCGATTTGTTCGGAGTCGTAAAGCGGAAATACGAAAACGATCGAGTCTTCCCTCGGACTCTTTCAATACGTCGTCGTGAGTTTACGTTTCACCGCGAAGAATTCGCGGTATGCCCGACGCCCCCGATCGATCTCTCTCGTCGAAACTTTCTGAAACAGAAAAATTAGATATCCGTTGTCGAGAACGCCGCCGGTTTTTCTTCTTCTTCCACGTTTCGTCGTCTTCGTTCGTCCTCATCCTCCTTCATCGTGTCGCGTCGCAGTGATTCTAAGAACGGTCCTCGTTCTACGGAGAATTTCCTATGCGAAATGATAGAACGACGAGGAACGAGAGGAAGACGAGAAGAAGGATAGAAGACGTGGAGGAGGATAAGAGAGAGAGAGAGAGAGAGAGAGAGAGAGAGAGAGAAAGAGAGAGAGAGAACGAAGCGTACAGGAAAGAACGGTTGTATGATGTATGGGAGTCTAAATCGAATTTTCGTTCGTTTGTAAACTTCGTTTGCCCGGAGAGTACAGGGCTAAAAGGATCTTCCACCCGGGGAATGAAATTTCTCTGCTATCCGGGAAAACTTAACAGGGAGGTTACATTTTCAGCTCATTCTCCACAACTTTTTAGAGAATATATTTCGAAGCCCATCGTAGATAGTATTACGACGCTCCGGTATTATTACCGAAGGATTGCTTGTGAATTGTAGCCTCGTTACGTTTCTCTCTCTCTCTCTCTCTCTCTCTCTCTGTCTTTCTTTCTACTTGATTTTAAGTAAATTGACAAATCTCGATAGTTATTCGAATGAAAAACATTTATTGAGCATTTGGCAAATCGATAAATAAATAAGATGAAAAGAAATATTCGATGATAAGAAGGTAGAGTATTTTTTATTCGTTAAATCCTTAACGTTCGAAACTTTTTCCTTTTTGTATCGTCTAAAGACGTATTCTATCGCATCGTTTCTTCCTTTCTTTTCGAGTTTATTCCAACGGTAAGAGTGGCGACGAAAAAGCTCGGAAAAGAGGATATCGTACTTCCTCCAAAACGAGTTAGCGAACGCGACTGTAAAAATGAAATTTGCGGCGCCTCCTACTAGCTGACTCGATTTAGATATTATTCCAATTTATTCGAGTCACTGTTCTTCTTGTGTGATCTCTTTTATGCAGGATAAACAAATCAATTTTGTCTATATTAAATGATGAAAATTATTTCAATCTTTAAGATACGCGTTTATTATAATTTAAAGTATTAAATAAATGATTTTTGTAAAGAATGTGTTGATTCGACTTTTTATATATATATATATATATATATATATATATATATATATAAATATACGAATAATAATGAATTACATGAAACGGGTCTCGTATTATAGTGTGTCATTTTATCTTTTAAAGAAGGCGTAAAGAAGGCGTAAAGAAGGCGTGAAGGAGTACGCATAAAATGACAAACTTTTAATTAGATTTCAGAATATGTAAACAAATGTTTTTACATGATCGATAGTTTATCTTGGCGGTCTCGACAAGTTCAGAGTTGCAAATTTACTGTACTTCGCGTTGAGAGTAATACAAGCGAGTGGCGAACGAAGATTACGAGAATGACAAATATTTGAGCCACGCTTTTCGTACGATAAAGCGATCTACATTGGTACAACTTATGATGGCGGTCAAACTTTTCATTATTTTTGATACAATTATGTTAGACGGACGAGAAAATCAAAAAAGGATTCGTAAACTTCGGACTTGTATATTTTTTCTTTCTACCTTTCTTTGTTATTGTTTTATCTTTTTTTTCCTTTTTTTTTTTTTTTTCTTTTCATTTTATATCATATTTCATTCTTTTATTTCTCTTTCTCTCCTTTTATTTTTCTTTTTCAGAATGGAGAACGTCCCCTTTAGAAAATAAGAAGAAGAATGTTGTATGTAACGTATGTATGTACCTATGGAAGATTTTGTCTTATATACTCGAAGTTGGGGGATGTAAAAGAGAAAGAGAGAAAGAGAGAGAGAGAGAGGGAGGGAAAGAGAGAGAAAAAGGACAGGGAGACGAGAGACTTCGGCCAACAAATTTCATTTCCAATAAGTGCCTGTGGTCGGCCACTGTCAATCTTTATGGGATTTCGCGGTCGATGGAGATAATTTAGAACTGCGCTGGTACGCGTTCTCATGCTGCAAGATTTATCGTTCGCATTATTATAACCGAGCATGAGTTGACCCGTCGAGAAAAAAAAAAAGAGAGAAAGAGAGAGAGAGAGAGAGAGAGAGAGAGAGAGAGAAAGAAGGAAATGGTGTTAAGCAACGCACAGACACCACGAATGACAAAGTACCGAGTTGCCAGAGATGTCCTCCTTAATAGGAAGAGGATTATATCTATGGAAAACAGAACGCCGTTTTCTATTAAAACTCCGTATTTAAAGCAACTATACAATGAAAACGCTCGGTATCGCAAACACGAAAAATGAAAGAAAAACTTTCTACTAGCCGGATGCGATTATTAATTACAAAAGTAGTTAGCAGTTACTGCCTGCGAATTTATCTCATTTCGAGATATACCGACTTATCTTCTTGCATTCGTTGTCACCTAAATTCAAACTAATATTTATATAAAAAATAAAATATAATAAAGTATTTCAAATGAAATATTTTTTAGGAAGAGTAAAAAAAATCGTAAAAGTAATAATAAGAATTTGAAATTTAATTGATATTGATAGATATCGTTTATATTAAGTACTTAATAATACTTATCAAGGATCTTTGTAAAAAAAAAAAAAAAAAAAAAAAAAGCGAACGTTTAGTATTGACTTTATCAAAGAGAAATTAGGACATTCAGTGATTTTGGATGATCGTTCCAATTGCCAATGAGGAAAGAATAGGGGGAGGATTAAGAAGGAGGGTAAAGGGAAAGGTAGAGAAAGGGTCAAACGGTACACGGGTCTCTCTCCGCGAATGCTTCCGTTATAAATTTTCGGGAAAGTGTAACGGAAGCGATTTGCAGTATGCGGCGAGCTACCCGGAGGTAGTTACGATCCGTTGCCAATAGCTAATGCGTCGATGGCGTGCAAATCGGCATAGACGGAGTATAATTCAGTTGATTCTAAGTTGCCACGCGGGCTGAGATCGATCGGAGAATCTCTGCATAGCCTCTACGTAGACTATGTTATTCGAGTACACTTAACCGAATCGTTTTGCAAATTGCTCTTTGCTTTTCCAAATGAGACCAAAAACGGTACACTATAATGATTTAGAAACAAATTAAATTAAAGAAAAATAATATTTTTCAATTTAATTTTGGCTGTTCATAGATTTTTATTTCTTTTTTCTCTTTTCTTTTTTTTTTTTTTTTTCTTTCTTTCTCATTGAGCACGCTCAGAAAATTTTTCAAACACATTGAAAGGTTTTATTAATTTTTTCGTTCCGTGAATTTTTTTTTAGGTCCTCGACAATGTTATTTTGCCCTATAAAATTCATTTCTTCAACAAGATAAACTTGTATTTATTTTTATTTTTAAGAAACGAAAAAAGAGATATTAAGAATTCGTTCGATCATACGGAAAAATGTGTCGTAACATTGAAAATTGTTAACTATCATTCATAAACTACTAATCAGCTACGAAATGGCGTTCATCGGTAAACACGGAGCAAACAGATCGATGGACAGAAACAATAGAGCGAGAATAAGCTCGAACGGAGGACACATACCTATGGAGATCCGTACACAGTTGATGTTCGTATGAAAGCATTCGCATGAACGCAAGTGAGTAAATGTATTGAGTGTTTGACAAGTTCAGTTCGCCGATACTGATGCCATATGTAAAATACAAATTTATAATAGACGTTTTAATACTCTTTAGATACATTTAATGTATATAAATTTTCTTCGTACTTTACGTTTACTTTTACTTTCTCTTCTTTAACAATCGATTCCGTTTACACGAAATATTTTTTATCTGAAGAAATTCGTGAGTTATTCGAGTACTATAATTTACGTAGTTACATGTAATTAACTCTAGCTCTCTTAAGAACTCGAAAATCTATGAATCAATTATAAGATACAATTTATGTACGTTAGATATCATTACGCGGACGTAGTAGTCAAACAATGTTACAAAACATAGGGGAAGTAGGATCAACCCAATTACATTTAACTAGCTCGTGTTGGTATTTAAATGACCTGCTTCACCTACCCGAAGTGGCCGTTTAAATCTGGCATTTAACTTCATTCGTGTAATTACTCGAAAAGTAAACATCTCGGTTAAATCTGCGGAGCATGAAAAGCCACATAAATTGTATCTTCTTTACAATCGTATAGTATCAACTGCACTCATTCATCTTTAATTCGATTCTATGAAACGGTGAGTTCTTTAAATATTAATATCTTATTTTAACAAACAAACGTTTATTTTCAATAAATAATTAATTAAGATGTTATTTCACAAATGTCTGTAAATCTGTACTGAATTATATCGAGAAAAGTGAAATTAAATTTTAGCGTCGTATTTTCTAAAGAAGTATACTTTCAGTAGAAAAATAGAACCGAGCGAGCCCCATTTCTCATCCTTAAGAAGTCTGACGTACTAGTCATGGGACGATTACGAAATTTTTCTCTTTTATCTTTTGGTACGGACGGTAATAGAAAATTTTTCTTTTTCGTTGTTACGGAGGGTTTTTATCGGAGAAAGAGGACGAGCGAAAAAACATGGAAAACGATAGTAACCGATTGATAGATCAAAAGAGAAAGGATCAAAAAGGAAGAGAGTACATGGCATACAGAACGCTTTCCACGCGAGATAATGGCGACGCGAATGCATCGGCATCGATTTTCAATGAACGCTTGGCTCCGCTTTTAAGGTTAACAAGCTACTACGTCGTAACGTAGAGATCTTTCGAAGAATCGATATGAATAGTTTTCGTCGAGTTTCCTCGACGGAAACGAAAGAAAAAGTGAAAAGAAACAAATTTTATTGAACTACGAACAAAGCTCAGATAATACAAAATTAAAATGACCAGTTAAAAGTACATAAAATATTATTATCTGAGAATAGTGGTAATAGGTAGAGGGTGGGGATATTGCGGGGGAGTGCGGGGAAGATTGTTAAGTATGGAGTAAAAACTTTTCTCATTTCTCGTGATATCATTTTACAATCGAATGCTCTAGGCAACTTGAACGAACGCTCGTTTGAACGCCGGCATTCGAACTTTTTAGGAGTCCAAACAAGCGTACTCCTTGGAGGAATTTTAAGTTCATGTTGCATCTTCGATCGCTCGGTTTTATTCTTACGATAGATACCAATGTAAGTAGATATATATGTATGGTATGTATGTAAGTAAATCAAGAACGAATTATAAGCAAATCTTGATCAAAGAAAATAATTTTTATTACTGTTAAATAATAATAATAATAAAAAAAAAAAAAAAAAAAAAAGAAATGTCAAAAGGGATGAAAACAAAGAGTGAAAACGTAGATCTATCGTACCTACATACATACATACATACATACATACATACATACATATATACATAAATCCAGCGGTTTTTAGTCAATGTATGTATATGATATAGTGTACTCAAACTCGATGATGTAGGGTGAAAAGAAGAAAGATAAAGAAATATCGTCGGATCGGCGTATTGTATTGTCCGATCTTGTAACGAGCGACACGCGATACGAGATAAAAAGCAAACGAATTTTAACGTGTAGTCGACATTTATCAGCTGTCATTCGGAACACGTAAATACATAGGACAGGGATCGAAGAGTGTAGTTCGAAACATGTGTATATATATATATATATATATATGTTTTTGTATGCGAGCCTGGCATATGTATCCTTGTATGCGTGCCGAGTTTCGTCAGTTTTTCCAGCAACACGACAAAACGCAACATGCGAGCGATACAACATCCTCGCTTTTCCTGTTCGCGACGAGCAATATTAAGCGCGTGCATTCAGCCACGAAGTAATTATATGCGTTTCCACCGTATCGCCATTCGGTAGCGCGTGTTCCTCGTTAATCTATTTTCATGCACTATCGTTTTGGCACGCGTATTAACTCATTAGTTGGATTTCGAAGAAACGTTAATACATAGATCATCGCTGTCGATTCATATTTCCTTTTATGATTTAATAAAGTTTTTGATCATTTTGGCAAATAATGAAATTGAATCTAATATATCTTTATTATATAGAAAGGACTTGATAATAAGATGCTCATATAACCGAATAGAAATGATATTTAATTAAGATCGATCGATATTATTTATCAAATTAGCAAATTATAATCTAATATTTTAATTCGTTTTTTTTTCTTTTTTTTTTTCTTTCTTTTTTTTTTTTTTTAATTTTTCTACGAATGCGTATGCCAAAATTTCTCTTTTTCGTATGACGAAGAAAATATTCGAGTGTTCTTTGGCATTTGGGTTCCGCGAAAACACAAATTCAGCACAAAAAGGCGATGCACTCTATGGTGCCTCTAGTTTTGCCAGGATTTCCCACGTGTCACCGGGCCACTCTATTCTCTGGCAACGAGAAGGCGCTTCTCTTTCATTTTATTTCAACCTTTTGTACGAGGACAACGACTACGACGACGACGACGACGACGACGACGACGACGACTACTACTACTACTACTACTACTACTACTACTACTACTACTATTACTATTACTACTACTATAGCAGAGTAGCACGAAACGACAAACCTGCCGTCTTTCTATCTTTCTCTTTTTCTTTCTTTTTATCTATCTATCTCCCTTTTCTTTTCCTTCTTATCTCTCGTTCTTTCGTCGCTGGATGCTGTTCAGGTCCAATTCGAGAGACGCGACACGACTTCGACATTTCCCCGGGGGATGAATGCCGACTGAGTCGATCACTGATTTCGGTAAATCAGAAGCATCCGTATATGTCAGATGCGCAAATCCACACCCTTTGACGTGCGTTACAACGCAGCAGTTGTCTATATTACATCAAAGTATACTGTATGCTCAGCTTAAATTATCAAACGAATTGTCGAATAATTCGTACTTGTTTTTTTTTTTTTTTTTTTTTTTTTTTTTAATAAAACAAATTAATAATATTTATAATGATAAAATTTTTAAACAGCCAGAGAAATAATCATGAATATATTTGTATAAATTTTTGAAACTTTAATTTTGAATGATTTCAATTTAAAACGGCAGAACGTAATTCTTAATAATAGAAAATCTTCTTGAAGATGGTGCATCTTTAAATGATTCATTATTATAATGAAACTTTTTAAATTATCTCTACGTAGTTATTGTTCTTACATCTTTTTCAAATATTATAAATATTTTATGGGACGTTTTTGCAATCACTTTCTGAAGTTCATGAATTGAATTTAAATTTGTAAAATGAACAAGCCCGATTTAGGTTCAATTTTTGGTCTCGATTTAAACAAAATTCCAAATCATCGAAAAAGAATGTAAACTAATTATAAATTATAGAGTATCAATTGATTAACTCTTATCTGTTTCTCATAATGATTCTTTGTAAACGATTACAAGATAAAATAAATTATTATAACGGGATTCTATTTAAAATTCTATCACGTGATTTTTCTTTCTTTTCTTTTTTCTTTCAATAAACTTATACAACAATTGTATTTCGTAAATAAAAATATAAAACAAAAATATATATATATATATTTTTATTATATGTATATCTATTTTCTATTTGGCATTAGAAATTATCGGCGTGTATAGTTCTATAGAAGCGTATCGCATAGAAAGTATCTATATAGATACGAGCTAGAATTCGAAAGCCTATCCTTTGAATTTCAGTAACGCGCGCTTATGGACGTTGTCCACTTTGATGTTCGGGCCGATGCCGTAGGATTGTTCGGACCGAGCCGTTGGATTTCCACAAAGTAAATGTCGGCGGCAGCTGAGTGCGAGCCGGCCCGTTGGAATTCTCTGCGAAATCGTTGACCACGTAATCGCAGTCGACCCGTACGCGCCGTGAGAGCCTGCCACGTTTACGCCGACCCGTACGCATGCACAAGGCTATCGTTTGTCAGGAAGATTAATTTCTGTCTCTATCTTGGTGGCATCCCATGTACGAAAGACAGCCGTCTAATACTCTTCCATATATGAGTTTGCAAATATTAAAGATTGAATGTAAAAAAAAAAAAAAACAAAAAAAAGAATGAGAAGAAAGACCTATTTTTATTTTGATTAAAAGTATATGATAAAGTTAGTCCGATTAATTATGAATGAAATTAATTTTTACATTGTTACCTTCATTCCGATCGATTGTAATAGAATATTCGATATTAAATGTAATATAAACGAAGTTAACGATGTTAGCTATATATTAATATCTATTATCTAAAGTAAATTTACTTAATAAGAATTAAGAGTAAGATTATGAGTGTTAGAAATAATCATATCGTTAACGAGGAAGAGAGTGAATTTTATTAGTAATAATTTATTTGGATAGATCAGAGATTATTTATTTTCTTTTTCTTTTTTTTTTTTTTTTTTCTTTTTTGTTTTAGGTCAACTGAAGTTTCTCGCAAAAAGATCTTATCACAAATCATAGATGAAAAGATAAAAAGAGAGAAAGAGAGAGACAGAGAGAGAGAGAGAGAGAGAGAGAGTGTGTGTGAATGAGATAGAGAAATATTAAAGCGTAACGAGTTACAAATACTACAGCGGTGAAAAATTAAAAGCTTTTTGCATGCTTCGATTGTTAGTCTTTGTTGGTCTCACATTGTATAACAATATTTTAAATTTTTTAACGAGTGTATATATTTAAACGATATGGTAACCCAATTGTATGCGATGCAAAGTATGAAACTTCTCTGGTATCTTTAAATACAGTGAAGCTTTTCCAATACATTTTTTTTTTGGTCGTTCGTGCAGGATACAGAATTTAGCAATATATTTCGTTCGAAATTAAATCGCACATTTGTATGTACGAGATTACACATACACATACACACACACACACACACATATATATATATATATATATATATATATATCCTAAACGCCTACGTGCGTTTGAACTATAATCGTAAAAAATTTATCCGTCTCGCGTTCTATCGAAAAAAGTTTACAACGATTGCGAAAATATCGGATGGTAAACAAGCGTTTGAGTAGAGGTGGATCGACGCGAAGAACAATACGAATAGATTTTTGTTCAGTTTTTTTTTCTTTTTGCCTATTTTTTTTTCCCCCTTTTTTCTATTGCCGTTGGATTAATTTTATCGTCAGTAACGAATTTTCTGAAACTTACACCGGATTTTCGAGATTTATTAAATATCATTGCTTCACGAAACCGCGTTTAACGTGAAGATTAACACATTAAAAATGTTATTTAATCGATCTCGTTATAGGTCAATCGGTTTTTTTCTTTTTCTTTTTCCTTTTTTCTTTTCTTCTTTTTTCTTCCTTTTATCATTTATTTCAAAGCAGGATTTATTGAAATTTTGGACTCGATATAAAAGAGAAAACTATAAAAATATATGATATAAAATTGTCGTACGGTTAATAAAAAATTATATCTCGTAATGATAATAGATAATACATTTTAATTGAAGTTACTAAATTGAACTATAAACATTTTTACGTTATTATTTTTAAGATGAATAAAATTTGAACGATTTGAACGTCGAAATGAAAACGATTCGATTCAACGTATTTATATATATTAGTCTTCTTATAAATATCCAGCATTTGTGATCTTCGATAGAAAGGACATTGTAAAAAGCATCCGTCATTATCTTTCTGTCTTGAAGGCACTCAATAACGGGAGAATTCCACGGTGACTGTTCCTTCATCGCCGGCACAGCCTCATTAATCTTAATAATCACCTTATCGAGCTCATCCGGACTCCCACGTAGATGTATACCTATAAATCATCGACGCAAGTATTATACCGGGTACGTCGAATCGTTGCTTAAATCATTAACGCATATAGAAAATAATAACGGCTTCGAGGAAGGACGACAAGAGGTAGCTCATTATAGTACGGTTGTCACGTAAACAGAGCGTCATTACGGATCGATCGTTTATAAAGATCGCGTAAGATCGATGTCGATGAGAAAGAAAGAAAGGAAAAAAAAAAATAAATAAACAAAAAGAAAAAAGAAAAAGAAAGAAAAGAAGATTTTCTCTTGAGTATAAGAAAAAAAAATAAAAAACGTTTTGAACCTTATCCTTGGGGATAAGTAATTTTCATCTTATACTATTTTCTTTGTCGTTTCATTATTAAAAAGGTAAGGGTGGTTGCATGGAAAATATAATAAAAATGACGTAATAAAAATTTACGATGTATTCACTTGAACGATTAAAATGTTGTTTTCTCGTTAAAAAATATTATTGAATATTTTCAATGATAAATAATTATGGTTTTTCAATTTGACAAAAATAAAAAATAAAAGAGTAAAGTTTGTTTATCTCGTGGTAAAGAAGGCGGCGCTTAATGGACTCGTCCTTCCATTGTGACTTTAGAATTACCAGTCGGAGAGTACGTTCGAAGAATGATCTCGGTTTGGAGTCGTCTCTTCGTATCCGGTCTCACGTGTGGTCCAAGTTATGCCGTCATGCTCGAAAGGCAAAGTCCGCGTTACATCGCTAAACGAACTGAGCCTCATTGTCCGCGTTCGCGGTGCGTACAAGCCGAAGACGCGGCCACCAATCTCGCAGCCTCGATGCGTCCAAACTTTATTTCGAACTCGATCGAATGATTGGACGGGTTGTCCGATCGGAAATATAATATCGCTTTATCGCAAATCGACTTTGTATCAGACGGATATAATAAAGAGTAAGAAAAGAAAGCTAATTATTTCATATACCTATATTGTTTATTCTGACTCGTTGATATATATATATATATATATATATATATATATATATATATATATATAGAGAGAGAGAGAGAGAGAGAGAAAGAGAATAACAATTAAAATTCGTGCATTTGAAATTCCTTGAAGAAATTATAACCGTTGAACTCCGATCAAGATATTGGTACAGAATAATACGTAACTTTGGTTCCTTCTTGGAAGATTTAATAACCAGAGCATGCATATATACAAATATTAATTGTCGTGTCGAGGAGCGAGTGTAGATATATACTAAGAACTATGTACACAAGTAAGAGTATAACGAGTAAGGGTTTGACGAGAATATAGACGCGAAGTATACGAGAGCAAGTATAACGAGTGAGAATTAACGTGGAAGTGTCGAGAGTGAAGTCTAACGTAAAGTCTCTAACGTGAAGTATTTCAGAAATTTCATTGCTCTCTCTCTCTCTCTCTCTCTCTCTCTCTCTCTCTCTCTCTCTTTCTCTTTCTCTTTCTCTAAGAATTAAAACTTTTCACTGTTCAAGAGAATTTACTTATGGAGATGGTTTCATTAAATTTCTAATTGGCGAAACGTTAGTTCAATCTATTTGTCGATTATTATAGTTCAAGAAATAAGCATGTGTATTGTACGATATTTTTTATGACAATCGATTTTATCCAGATTTACTTTTTTTTTTTTGCGATTTATCGTCGATTCTATCTTTAAAAATAATTCCAAAGATATCAAATACGTGCTTGGTCTGGATTTGAAAGACTTTAATAATTAATTATCGATCGGATCTATTGTAATTATTTGAAAGATTTGTAGACGATTATTATTATGTACTCTTTTCTTTTTCTTAGGATATAATAAAAATCGATGTTCTCAGATATACTACGAGAGATTATATACGTAATGTGTAATATCTTTCTTTTTCTTTTTCTTTTTTTTTTTTTTTAATTAAAGCAAAAGAACCGTATGAATTATTTGAAATTCGAAGAGCTCATTTTACAGATCTTTTTCTGTGTTTAAACGGGTTCGTGACAGAAGACAATATGTCTTTGAATTCTAGAAAGTATAATTTTCATGCGAAACGATCCTCGAAGGAAAGAGAAGAAGGAAAAAGCGTCGATTAACGTAACAACGAAAAAATTCTAACGAGCTCCGACGGAGGGAGTAACCTTTCTTGATCAAACAAAACTTCAATGGCGTTCAATTCGCTTTTGACGTTGTTCGAGAAGCATCAATTAAGTATATATATATATATATAATATATATATAATATATATATATATATATATATATATATGTTTCTCTTTTACGTTCTAGATCGATAAGTTCGATGGCAAATATAAAAGCCATTCGCTACTCGAATTTCAGACCGTTCGGACGTTCGTTCGTTCTTGTCGATCGACGCCGTAGCTTTACTCTCGACAGGTTCGATTTTGTTCGATATACGGGCAACGATAGTCGAGATATGACGTCGTGTGTCATTAGACGCGTCGCTATTCATTAAACTGCCATCATGGTACTCCAGTCGGTCAAACGATAATCGATATGGGAAACGAACACCATGCTGTCCGTTAACCCTTCACAATGCATATTCTGACATTTCGCTTGGTACGGAGAAATTTCGAGGATCCTTTTGGATTATTCGAAAGATTGAGAAACAATTATAATATATGGAAGTTATGATGATACGAAAAAAAGAAAAAGAAAAAGAAAAAAATAAATGTATGATAAATGTTAAGTACGAAACCGTGGTTAAGAAAATTATGTTATTATCATAATAGTCGTCGTCTTAAGCTAGACCACGCGCGCGTGCGCGCGCGCGCGCGAGAGGGAGAGAGAGAGAGAGAGAAAGAGAGAGGTCTTGGATAGGTAACCATCTATCCTCTTATCGCCGACACGTCGGTCCAGCAATTAATTGGTAGCGATCACTCTCTCGGGATTTCATCGTTATAACACCCAGTTCATCTCCTCCTCCTTTTCGATACCGCTTCCTATTCGCTTAATGAAGTACGATCTCGCTAACGGGATCGAGACTTTAAAGGTCAAAGAGATCGATCTGTTCTGAGTTAGAACCACTCGCTTAGACTTTGAGAACGTATTGACTACTTCTCCCTGAACGGATTCCACGTAAACGTCCGCTTACGAAACATTCACACATAGGTATTTACCAAAGTTCTTGGCATCAACTTTATCCAGGTTGAAAGTACTAGTGACGTGGGACGAGTGCTTTCGAAAGTAAAGGAACCACCAACTTGGAACGTTCGACGTGTCCGATAAAATTCTTTCTCTTTTCGAAGAGATTATCTCGATTTTCGATTCTTTCGAATAGGTGGGAGCTTCTCGAGTTAGGAGGTAGTTCAAGAAAAAAAAGAAAACTTTAGAGCTCCTTGTTTGTCTATTACTTCATTCCCTTCTGCACTTTATTACGGCTATTTATCAAAGATCATATCTCTGGTTACAACGTACGAGTTCTCAAGCGAGTTATCTGATACGGACTCGTATCGTCAAAATGTTTTCTCAACTTAAGGCGCCATTCACAGAGTTTTACCTTAAATCGTATCATTAATTTACTGACTTATCGTCAATCCATCGTGGATCTCTTCAAAACGGTATCGTAATCTCTTCGTTTGAGACATTCTTCAACTGTTCCGATGCTAAATCATGTTTACGTTACGTATGAAGCTACTGATGGTTATTGCTCTTATGTTGGATTATGAATAACGATCATAACTATCATTCTTCCCGTTTCGGAACGTCTACAGGATCGACCGCGTTGGCTCTTACTTTGGAATTTAGCTCGGAGGATATCTTCGGCCAATAATATTCGTAGCGAAACGCATCGTACATATTTACATATCTATGTGGTTGTCTCGAGCGAGTATGCTTCAGGGCATGATAAATTAATGGACTTGTGGTTCTCTTTCTGTCTCTGTCTCTCTCTCTCTCTCTCTCTCTCTCTCTTTCTCTCTCTTTGCCTTTCTTTTTAATTTTGTCTTCCGAAAACGCTTTGCTCGTTGCCGCCCTTATGAAATACGAAAAATCGTGGTCCTCCAAAGCAATCGATCGTTACATATATATGAGGAGGAATATCGAAGGGGTTTGCTGAAAGCAAGAAAAAATTAATTTATATGGAATATAAATCAAATAAATAATTTTACAATTATAAACTTATTTTATTATATTATATTATAAATTTATTTTACGATTTAAATAATTTCGTTGAACTATTTGGAAAATATATTAAAGAAATATATTTTCAATATTTATTTTAAATAGGAATATCAAAGTGATTAATATTTGACGGAATAGAATAAAATCGTTTCGAAGATAAAGTTAAACGATTTTTTAAATGAAAACGTTAAAACGATCGCGATATTTAATTGTTTGACGATGTTTTATTGTGTGACATGATTCGGAGAAAAAAATAATAAGCTATATTTTTATTCGATAAGATTTTAATCGAGAAGACTTTAATTACTTAAAGAATAGCAGAGAGAGAGAGAGAGAGAGAGAGAGAGAGAGAGAAAGTGAGGGAGGGAGGGAGAGAGGTAAAGAGCAAAGAAAAAACGTCGTTGCAATTCTCTCCTTTTTGCTGTAATTCACCATTCGGGCTATGATTTGATCCTTTCCTGATGCTTCCGAGCGAGAGCAAATGAAAAATCTAATTTCGGTTGAAGAAAGATAAACAGCGGTCTCTTTTTAAGCTTGCACGCGATGCCCAAATTTAGCTAACGTAGAGAAAGAGGGAGGGAGGGAGAGAGAGAGAGAGAGTTAAAACGGTTGAATTTGAAGGATCTCTTATCCGCTTTTCGAGTTTCATGAGAAACCACTTGGTAGCATTAACGAAACGGCAAAACAGTGAATATTTAGATATACAGGATATTTCATTTGATATAACATGGCCAAATATCACTGATCCTATTGGTTTTATAAACAAACGTTTAAAATAAACATTATTAAGTTTTGACAGGAAACTATAATGTTTATTGGATTTATTTAATAAAGAATATTGTCATAAAGATGCATAAGTCATAAGAATTTTTTAAAAAGAACAATCGATATTTTGAATTTAATAGAAGTTTTAAAAAATATCAATTTAACGAATAACTACAATGTATTGACATTTTATCAAGCTTTGCCAATAATGTTTATACTATCGTAATATTAGATAATATTAGTATATAATATAATAATATTTAGTATAATAGTATAACATGGTCACATTACAAATTATATATTACAAATCATAAATCACAAATCACAAATACTCTATCGTGCTATACTATTATACTAAGTATTATTAGATTATAATTATAGTATATACATTGTAAATTGATTATTAGAAAATTAATGCTTTAATACTATTAAATATTAGTAAACTTTTAATATAACTCTTTTTTCTCGTATCATTAAAACTATATTAAAAATTCAATTAAAAATCAATTAGTTTTATAGATTAAAAAATGGTATAGTAATAGTACGATTCATCTTATATACTATCATGAAAGATCTTAGAATGAAATAAAATAAGTCGAATCGATATTTACTTGTCGAGAAAAAACTATGAGTTTCTATCGTTCGTAGACACTAGAAAGGGTAGACGTTTAACGATCCAAGAGACTGTTGTAAACGCATCGTCTTCTCCTTTCCTCGCTTAGCTTTCAGGAAATCGCGACGTCTAACTTCGTTAGACGTTACTCCGTGAGGATCGAAGCGGAAGAGCAAGAGACGAGAACCACTGAGTCTTCACGACGGAAGAATCATCGTCGTAATTACGAGGCTCCTCGTGTAACAGCCATCAGAGATACTCGTCCTTTCGTCAATCCTTTCGATCAAGACGATCGGTCTCTCTCTCTCTCTCTCTCTCTCTCTCTCTCTCTCTCTTGTCTTCTTCTTCTTCTTCTTTTATTGGTTTTTCGTTGCGATTATTTATTTATCGAGAAATAAACGAGAAGAAATTTCAAAAAGATTCATGGGAACGTTCACAATGATCTCTTTAAATTTTGATAATAAGATATACGCTTGTTATTGTCGAAATATTTACGTTTCTTTATTAATTAAATATATCAAAGATTTTATTTTAAGGAAAAAAATAATACAACTAAGATCATGTAACGATTATAATATCAGGATCCTCAGAGTCAGGTGGAAGATTGTTTCTGGTGTTTGAAAGGAGAAGGAAGAAAAAAAGAAAGAAGA
Source organism: Vespa crabro (assembly GCF_910589235.1). Taxonomy (NCBI): domain Eukaryota; kingdom Metazoa; phylum Arthropoda; class Insecta; order Hymenoptera; family Vespidae; genus Vespa; species Vespa crabro. The sequence goes on from NC_060961.1 coordinate 3,909,503, forward strand.
AAAAAAAAGAAAAAGAAAGGAAGGAGGAAGACCAGTAGCACGTGCCAACACTCTTGCTCGTTACGAATCACATCCTTGTTCTTCGTAGGTACCTGGCAAACTGTCGCTGAAAGTCGTCGTTAAAGTCTCCCGCCCCCGTGTGCATTCTTGAAACGAAAATTACAGGGCCATTGTCAGAGATCTCTTTTGGTTGGTGCGTTCGCCGAAACATTTCGCTTGCGTTTGGGTTGCGCTGCATGCAGCAGTGCTTGCGTGGCCTTCGCATTTGCTACCACGCGCGCTAATGATGCCGGTTATTAGGAGAACGCCGCTCGAACTTTCGTGCTCATGAAAGAAAGGAAGGAAGGAGAAGGATGGTGATGGAAGGAGAAACGGTCATTATCGAGGATGACTGGCAGGGAGGTCATCGTCGTCGCTCCAGTCGAACGCTTCTACCGAACTGGACCTTACAATATATTCTCCGGTGTGTACAAAACCTGCCGAAGTCATTAACGTTGTAAGTTTTCTTACTGCTTCTTACTTCGGTACGACCTCCACGATGTTACTCACCAATCTCGCTTTATTCGATCTGACCCGATCTTTGATTTGATTTTCGAGACAAGACAGTTATTTCGGAAGTGTATATTATTCATTTTATTTCTTTTTACAAAACAATTCTCTTTTTTCGTAAATAATATATATGTATAGTACTGTACAGATGTAAAATGCGACATAACGTTTCAAAATAAAAAGGAAATGTATCCTTTTAAAATTCATGACATTTTTTTTTTTTTTTTAAATAACGAACGATTCTGTTTCTTTTTCTTTTCTTGTTTTTTTTTTTCCTCATAGTCCATGATCAACTTAGTTTACGGAGAATCGAGACACGTAACTCGAACAAAAGTTTTACGTATTCGTTTTGGCATGCTCGTGGAAGGATTTTCTTGAAACTCGAAAGGAAAAGGGACGAAGAGCAAACGAAACATTTAAGATCTTGAAACGAAGTAACGCTTGTTATAGCGATTATATGAGAAGGAACGTTTAATTGGAGTACCTCCAGGAAATGTTGGAATTAGGAAGAGAAACCTAGCTGAGCTATGAGTCTTAGCTACGATAAGATTCTTGAAAAGGGATGAGGGTGGTTGGTTGAAGTTGCATCAGAAACACGAGGGTGTTACCGGAAGCCGGCTTATCGGCTAATGTCACTTTAACATTGTATCGAGTTATTGGACGACTCCTTGCGAGCCGATTAATTAAGCTAATTATCGTTTCCGCACGGATGGCCACGGTCGGAGAATACGCTTGGAGACAAATCGTTTTCGCGTGCACTTCGGAGAAGGCGTTACGCTTCTCGCGTCTCTTGCGAATCCTTGGAGTAGTAAGAGGAATCTTCTTTCACGCCTCGTTGCACGAACGCCTATTAACCTTCCTGAGATACTGAGATGCGATTGTTGACTGTGTGAGTGTTAGTACTTGCTAGTACTTAATCTAAACCTGAAATTGCATTTGTTGAAAAGAAGGTGGAAATAAATTTCTGAGAAACTTTAGAAATATAGAAACGTGCATATATATATATATAATGGTTATATAATGCAATATATAATGCATATATATATATATATATGCATTTTTTTTTATATATGATTATATATATATATATATAAAGGTTACATTCCGTTGTTCTTTTCTTTTTAATAAAAATTCATTTGATTCATGCATTAATTTGTCGTTTAATCGTTTGGTCGAAGTTGGGAGAAAGGGATAAAGAGAGTCCGTTCGACAGGAAAGAAGGAAAGAAGGAAGGAAGGAAGGAAGGAAGGAAGGAAGGAAGGAAGGAAGGAAGGAAGATCGAGACACGGAGTATCCATGATGACAAGAAGGATCCGGAGATGAGCAAGAGAGGACGGGAGGGTCGCATTCCATCGTTCTGAGATTTATTTGCCGAATAAACGTTGAGGAGGTATTTTTAATGGTCGACAATAGTGGCCCGATAGTGATCTCAGAAACGTATTGTCGTTCGCTGTCGTATATAATCCCAGAGGCATCGACGCGACCAACAAAACGGCTTCTCTCCCTCTCCTTTTCTTTCTCTTTCTCTTTCTCTCTCTGTCTCTCTCTCTCTCTCTCTTTCTTTCTCTTGCACACGCCAGATCTTTCCTCGTATCTCTCTTCCTCAGCTTATCGAGCACCAAAGAGGAGACGATCCTTATTCCTCTCTTCGATCTTTCGACCTGCGATTATTCTCTCTCTTTTTCTTTCTCCTTCTCTCTGATTCTCTCTCTTTCTCTGTATTTCTCTCTCTCTCTCTCTCTCTCTCTCTTTCTCTCTCTCTATTTCTCTGTCTCTCTCTCTTTCTCTAGTTCTCTGTTTCTTTTTTCCTCTTTCCTTTCTTTCGATCAACTATCTTCTCTCGTTCTCATTCTCACCACTTTAACGTGCACTACTCACCTGCCGAACCCCTTTGAAGTCGACTCTTTTGTAAATCGACGTTATTATTCTAATTGAATACTTGTCTCCCGGAGGGATATCTCTTCTCGCCAAAGGTTACTATGTACTTACATACAATATACCGCGTATCGATTAAATTGAGACTAATGTAAAGAGAAATCGTGCCTTTTCTATCTTTTCTTCATTCATTCTTTTATTCCCTTTTCTTAAATATAATACGTATACCTCTGTATAGCTATCGTATTTTATCTTATTTATTTAATTAATATTTATTATTTATTCATTTATTCATTCATTATATTTCGTTTCTTTTACCTGTGACTTGTTGAATATTTTTTTCTCTCTTTTTTTTTTTCTTTCCTTTTTTCTTTTTTTTTTTCTTTGCCTTCAACGATATACCTTAGGAAAAAAATTTATTTATATTTTTTTTTTTACGCGTAAGAATGCGCAAGTAAGATTTCAAGATGTCGCCGATGTGTCTCGGGAGTCCCCAAAAGATCATGATTATAATACCCGTAGAACGTCCGATCGGTATTTTTCGCGAAAGGTTTGACGATTTTTCGTTTGATCTCTTGACTTTTTCATGGTCAGGTGTGACATGAAGAATTCATGACGAGTTTTTCAGAGACGTTATCGACCATTCTGACGTCTCGATCGATGCCCAGAATCTGACGGATTCTCTCTGGTTCCTCGCGTATAAATCGGACCGCATTCCACTCGGAGCACGAAAGCCACACTCCCTCACGTAGAATGGCTAACGCGAGAAGAATGAGCACGATCCTCGGTGGTTATAGGACTACTTCGAAGAACGATAGATAAAATTAGAACGATAGATTAAATTAGATCAAAGAAAATTTGCTACGGAAAAGAATAATCGAACGTCTCTTTTTAAAGTTTCCAATTAAATAGAGCGTTATGGATTTTAATGTATGATTGAAGAAAAAAAAAAAAAAGAAAAAGAAAAAGAAAAAGAAAACAGAAGAAAAATAAGAAGAAAGAAAAAAACAGAAATGATAGGAAATAAGAATTACTCTCCTAAAGACGATCTTTACTGATACACGTTGTCGCAACCTCCTTTTGCCCGCGATTTTTAAATACGCCGCAGGATACAGTACCTATACCGAGTGTAATATATGATCATTATTACAAGACTGGATTTAACATATGAAAACATTTAAAAAAAAAAGGTCCGTTCGAACACGAACTTTTCTCATTATTTTTATATCTTCTATCAACCCGAATGGATTTATACTCACGTATTACGATATATCCTCTATATAAAAATATTCGATCATCGTAATGGCACGTATTTTTTAAAGCGTGAAAAATAACGAACGATAATAAACGATAATAAGGATCGTACTCGTATACCGCGAAGGCGGTGTATGGAAGTAGTAAGCAAAAGTCGCTCGGGGTCCTGCGTTGTCGACGATTGCGCCGTGAGTCACGTGTTAAAATTCAGTCGTGGCTCGAAACCGCCCCCTCATAAAGGAAGCACAGTTCATAAATTGCCTCCACCTTTTGGCCCGTTCGCTTTATCTCTCTCTTTCTCTCTTTCTTTCTTTCTCTCTCTCTCTCTCTCTCTCTCTCTTTCTCTCTTTCTCCTTCTCTCTCTCTTTCTCTCTCTCTCTCTCTCTCACTTACTCGCTCGTACGGCCGAGCAACGCAACGATCTCAATTTTGAGGGTGCCAGCAGGAAACTACCACCCTCGACAAAACTCGCTGAATTCATTATAGGCTGAACAAAGGTCTCCTCGTTGGAAAAGCTTTAGGCGTCTTGTTTCGCGTCACCGAGTAGAACAAATTCTTTTTTTTTTTTTTTCTTCTTTCTTTCTTTCTTTTCTTTTTTTTCTTTCTTTTTTAAGTTCAATTCGGACGATGCGACTCTCTACCATTTCCTTTTACGAATTCGTTTAGATCTTATTTTCCTTCTTTACGATCCGGCAGAAGTTCAACTTCGAAAGGAACTGTCCTTTCTTTTCCAAATTCGTAGACTCGAGACTACTTTCGAAGTTAATAAAGAAGTTATTAAACAACGACAAAGACACCCCGTCGGTCGTTCCACGTTACAAAGGTTCCTCCCTGATCGTCGTAAGGTTCCTCGTGAGGGTGGCTTAATCCTTGACACATAGTAGGGTAGTTTCTTACGCTTTTTAAGAAAGCGTACTTTGTCCTTAAAGTTATTAATGAACATTTTTCCGTGGTTTTATACTTTTTATAACAAAAAATTATAAGTTTTATCTATATATATATATATATATATATATATATATATATATATATATATATATATATTATGAGTAGAATGCCAAATGGAATATTGAAGGAGAAAATGGAATAAAAGTAGAAATATAATAATAGAGAAATGGAAGTGAATCGATAAAGAATAAGACGAATTTATCGATGATGGGCGTGGTTATGTGAAGACTTTTTTGAAGGAAGTAGATAGAGTCGAGGTCCATCAATGGAAGATTTGAAGCCGTTGCGAGCACGCGACTGCTTGAGCTAAGAGCAAACGTAAAACTCACCGATCGGCAAGATAACTGGTGTTTAACACGCGAGCCGAATCGCCATTACAGTTGGCCCGACTTACGATTTCCAAGCGTCCGAGAAAGAGAAAGAGAAAGAGAGAGAGATATTGAAAGGGAGAGAGAGAAAGAGAGAGAGAGAGGAGGGGACAAACAGAATGTATCTTCCATTCTCTTCTTCTCCTCTTTCCTCTTCGTTCGTGAAGAGTCTACCTTCGATTGATTTATAGGCCATGCCAGTACTTTTTCTTGCTCTCGAGGAACCATCAGATATGTATATATCTGTGTATAGTTACATCAACGAATTAATGTTCTCGTTCTATCTTTCTTTCAAAATTCAAAATCATTCTTGAAATTGGGATTAAAATTATATCATTAATGCATCCTAATATTTCCTTGATTACATTAACGATATAGAAATATTTGATTTCGAAACAAGAGAAAGTTCCGTTAAAGATTTTTATCGTCTATCGATCGATGATGTTTCCAAAAAAAGAAAATGGATATTGATACTTAGAAAATATATAAAATTAAAATTCCATTCCTATTATGGCTGTGAGAATGTATCCTTGATTTTCATTATTTTCGTCATGAATCTTTGCATTTAACTTAAATAACATAGTGCTTCTTCTTCGTACGATCCTGTTAGAATCTATCTTCGTCCTTTGCTAGACGTTTTACCTGCTTTAAGTCTTCCTCACCGATAACTAATTAGCCGGATGCGCTCTAACGAAGTGGAAGGTCCGTCGAAACCTTTTAGAAACGTTATCTTCGAGCGACACGACGGCCGCCGATAAAACCGTAGACTTGAGAGTTAGAAGGAAGTGACGTTGCGGCGAAGACGACGACGATGCAGGAGTGCCGGCATTCGTTCTCTTTGAATTTGTAATGCTCTAATCAGAGAGCCACAAACGTTGAAAAACGTCATGCATTAGAAAAAGATACGATAAGAACGAAGCTAGTAAAGAAAACAAGAATATCTATAATATCTAAAGTGAAATCATTAGAACTAGATATCTCTTTTCTTTGGTCTTTGATCTTAAACAAATCGATTCGTATTATATTTCAATAGATATTTTATATATTTCTAATACAACATAAATATAACATGTAATAATAACATGTTATCATATCTTAATGTACGATTTAAAAATCTAATTATATATTCTCGATAATTCATTAAAATATAGAATAGAGTTGTATCGAACTAACGTCACGTAACTGAGATTCATGTGCGTGCCATTAATGAAAGGAAGTCTCGTTAAATTCTTTTATGCTTTTTTTTTTTTTTTTGATCTTATAGAAACTCGAGGTTACGTGATATACACGACCTTGTAATGTACGCGGCGGTATTCGAGTTCCGCGCTTCGAAGGCCACCAGAAAACGATCGAGAATATAAATCAGCGTCGTAACGAGTAATCGATCAAGATAATGCATTGAGAATCGAAGAAAAAGTCACGCGGACAGGCCGATAAATAAGGACAAATAGAGAGCCTTGGCGAGAGACGTATATAAGACGAGGGAGGCAAACAGGACCGCGACTAAGACATCGAGGGCCACCGTTCTTTGAAGAAAAAGCGGTTCGCGTGGCGCCCCATCGAACTGTCGACGTAGTTGCTTTAATCCGTACTCTCTCGTATTTCCCTTCTCTCTTTCTCTTTCTCTCTTTCTCTCTTTCTTTCTGTCCCTTTCTGTCATACTGTTCAAGTACGTATAACACGTTAGACCTGCTTCCTTTTCACGCGAAAGAAAGAAGAAAAGCAACTTGCCGCTGTTGGATCTATCAGTGCATCGTTCGAATTGCGAGAAGCCCATCGACAACTGAGATTAAGATGTCGACAATTCTCAATTGAGTTTTAATGATAATTCTCTTCGTTCATGTATTTCATTAACACGGATATTATTACGTATATCATTCAAGCTTTTGTTTAAATTAAATATATTAATAACTAAGATTAAAATTAAATATATTTATATCGGATGTTGGCTTTATAAAGAATCAACTATACTCCATTGTATTAAGCCTCTTACTGGTATTTGCTTTATCACTCCAACGGATCTCATTTCGTTTAACGTCCGTTTTTTACTACCGTTTTGATGGTCGATTGGTGCGAGTTGTCACGTACCATTTTTTAAGCCGTTCTATAACTCGTCACACCTAAGACGCCCATTCGGAGTATCGTGAGATAAATATCCGAAAAGTTTTTAGGACCTTTGCCCGACGCAAAGCCGCATTAAGCCGAAAGGTATAGATTCTGATCGGAAAAAAAAACGTTCGAATGTAATGGACTTCGTTTCTTATGTCGAACTTTCTCAATAATTTATAAATATGCAAAACGCGTTATGCGTTTATCAGTTGTTGTTAGAAAAGTGCCTTTCAAACTATCCATCAAGAACGATCACCCGTGTAATTTATGTACGTACGTCAAAAATTCTTATTTCATATTTCTAGTTTATCTATTCGATCATGTTCTTCACCTTGTCATTTTCTTTCCTTCCTAAAGCTTTCATTATTAATTTCACTCTTTTCTATTTCTATTCTATACTTTGTAATACTACCGTGCATAAAGCTAGGCGGAGTGATACCACTCTACCCCGTACAATGGCACGTCTATTCCGGGAAACTCGCTTTCACAATAAAAGGATAAAAGAAATTGTAAGAAACACTCGGTAGAACGTTGGCTCGAGAAAAAGTTTCGTGGGAGGGTAATATAAAATGGCCTGAGAGAGTACGAAAATCGATGTTGAATTACAAGTTACGCTTGCCATAAATATACCGGATGGATGGCTCCGGCTAATCCAGAAGCATAGGCGTATGTACTTACACTCGGTGAATACTTAACGTTGCTGGAAGACCGACGGGATCGTTGAACAGCACGTTCGCGAGCTATAACATGGTACTTCCATCGTTCGAGTCTCATTCGCGCCTTAATCATGGCTCTTCAATGTAAGAAATGTTCTCTCTCTTTCTCTCTTTCTCCCTTTTTCTCTCTCTCTCTTTCTCTCTGTCTCTTTTTCTCTTTCTCTTTTTTGCTTGAATTAGGTTATTTTATGCAAAAAAATATAGCAATAGAATATAATATCAAATTATAGAATATTATATGAAGAAAAATATTTTTTTTTTTTAATTACATTTACATGAAATTTATACAGGAATCGAATATCCGTTAACAATTAAAAGCTATAATAATAACTGTAGAGATAGACAGATTTGGATATCAAACTTTAATTAATAATTCCTGCAGAGAAAATAGAAATGTTTCATTTAATGAAACGTATTATGTAATGATTTGAATATACACTTTTAAGCATTAATTGTACGATTGAGTATTTAAAAATAAGTGATGGCTTGATTACGATATTTTTCGTAATAGTTTATTTCTAATAACATTAATCTCCTAATTTTTATTTACTTAATGCTTTGCTTTAAGTTAATCCCGATAAATGTGTCAGAATTATATTAAAACATTTACTTGGAAAAATTGTAAAATTGTTCGAAGACACAACTTAAATGTAACTCTGGATCGATCGATCCACAAATTGAGATTATAGAATGATATTATTCATCCTAACTTCTCGCTTTCTGTCTCAGCCTGATTTACACGTCAGTTTTAATGGATCTCCATAAATAAATTCAATTTAAAAGGGGATGACTATGATAGCATATAGAATGACGAGAATTCAGAAAAAGTCATTGAAAAAATAATGAAACTTAGAAATTTCTCATGGTTAACGAGCTTTAATATTTTAAAACAATTAGAGCTATTTAAAATGTAAAAAGTGTCAATAATAATTTCAAGGAAAAATTATACTTATTAAGAAGTACTAATTACGAATTATAAAAGAATGTCCTTTCGAAATATATATCGACTGGTTTACATATAAAGAATTAAATACGAATTATTTCTATCGAAATGATTTAATTGACTTTCCCTCTTTTTTTTTTTTCGTTAAAAAAAAATCAATTAAATTCTTTCATTTAATTCGAAAATAATACGATGGTAATATCTGTTTGATATTATTACACGTAAAAATTTCGATCAAATAAAATTCATTTTATTATCATATATGGGTCATATTGCAATGGTGTTGGCTGGAAATGGAGAAAGGGTAAATTGCAAGCGTATGTAAGCGCGTACGTAGACAAGAAAGTCTCAGTGTCGGTGTCGGTGTCGACATCGGCGTCAGACGAGGAGACTCACGCACTTTGGTATACCACCATGTTGGGTATACCTATTTACTTGGCAACGCGACACGGTCTCACGCGCACGCTGCAATTAGCTAACGACGAAACTTTCCGAGACATCGTCGTGTGCAGCGAGTCAAGATGTCGTGGATACCGTAATCACCGATGATATCCCCGCGGGACGTCGTTTACGACGAGAGCTACCACGCGGCAGGACGACGAAAGGCATCTCGCTAGACAAATTACTTCGTCGAAAGCTATCTCTGATGTGATACGTCATTTCTTTGGCGATTCGTTTTAACAAAAAAAAAAAAAAGAAAAAAGAAAAAAAAGAAAAATAAATAAATAAATAAAGATGATCGTATTTTTACTCTAGAAATATCCTTTAAAAAAAATTTCTTTGTTCTCTTAAAGGATCAAACGTCAAAATGACATTCCGATGTATTAATTAAAATTTTTAATCTAATTCAAATCTAACAAATACGAGACGTGGATTAATAGGATATTAGTCTTTGGCTTTATCGTTTCTTCGTAAGTTTAAATAATACAATATTATAAGGAATGCATCGTCGAATAATCTCGATTGCTATAGAGAGAAAAAGAGAGAGAGAAAGATGCAGATAAAGATATAGAAAGAGAGAGAGAGAGAGGGAGAGATAGTAAAACAAGAATGCCTCTCTCCGGATGTCTCCTCGACTGGAACAAAGTACAGACCTTGTCTCTCTCTCTCTCTCTTTTTTGTCTCTTTTTTTCTCTCTCTCCTTTCAAAGTAAAACTTTCTTTTTCTTTCTCCATTGCTGGGCCACGCGGGTCATCGTGTCGCGTGCTCTTTCATACTCTTTCATAGCAAAGAGAACTTTTTTCTTTCTCGCACCGACACACACCGCTAATCGTTCCACGTAAAAGGCGCACCGAGACGCGTTCGACCATGGAATAACAGTAACGACTCAGCGATAATGACCGGACGCGATGTGCCACGATTGTTCAACTGCGTGCGACGAGATCTGATCTGCCTTCCTTTATTTTTTTCCCCGGTAAGTATATCATACCTTGCAATCTGTCTCATTTGAGCTTATCGGTAAGAAAGGATCACTTTTCATCTTGTTAAAAATCATCAAAATTGCAAGACCAATTAAATGAATTCAAAAACGGATTGTATTATTTATTATTTTGCTGGTACGATTTAATGTTAAAAAATTTTCTACAAATCTTGATAGGAATTAAAGGGAAAGCCAAAAAAAAAAAAAAGAAAAAGAAAGAAACAGACAAAATATTCGTAATTATTAAGAAATTTGTTAAAAAGTAAAATATAACGTCGTTGAGTCTATGAATGGAATAGTTTTCGAGGTGAAGAGATAGTAGGATAAAGTTGGTATATACATTCTCTTGCATCCTCGAAACGCTTAGAATACGACAGTATCGAAGGTCAGCCGATCCTGGAAGGGCTTAGTTGCTCGGTCAGTTACGTCGACGTTTGCATCGGGGTGTTCAAGATGCCCAGGGGTAACACGGACGTGCACTCAACGTTTTCGATTATTCAGGAACGCGAGAGGACACGTTCCTAGTCTTCTCCATGCCAAACTCGCTATCATCTCGTGTATTCATGATTTTCCTTTAGTCGTTATTTTGAATTATATCATGTACTTTTTGAACATTAATATTGGAAGTATAATAATCAATTGTTATAGCTTGATAATAAATAAAGAAAGGAAAGGAAAGAAATTAAACGAAAGAAAAATTATTGTATTAATGAAATAAATGACTTTTTCAAACGTTTCTAGGACATTCACTCTCTTACGGAAGTTGGATGATTCAGGCCGCGTGGTAACGACAATGGATCGATTGATATCTGGCATAGACTGGACGAGGTTAAAAGTGCTTAACGAGTTACAGACATGATATTGGGATCCAATGAAATTTATAGTCGTTGTAGTTACACCGGTGGGACCCGTTCGCCTCCTGCGGCGTTCCGCAGCACGGCGCAGCGCGTCCCAAGGCCCACGGGACTTCTTACGGTCCAATGGTACATCAATAAGATACCGCGCCGAAATAAATTCGCTGTTTTGACGGCGTTTAATAATAATTCGCCAATTCTCCTCGAAGAGCGTAGGAACGCCGTAGGACGCGGAGGCGTTTCGGAGGCGAACCGTTATGAGAAAAAAAGAAAAAGAAAAAAAGAAAAGAAAGAGAGGGAGAGAGGGAGAGAGAGAGAGCGTCGGCCTCGCTCTTTTGAAGAATACCGACATATATATATCCTTCCGTTGTGTAGAATCGTTAAGCTCATATATGTATAGTGAATCCTGGACATATTTGAAAACTTTTATATCATATATCTTTTTCTAGTTGTAAATTTCTTATACCCGAAGAAATTCGTATACGGTATAAAATGTGTTCTAGAACTATTAAAAAGTAATGGTGATTAATTGAAAGTATATGAAAAAAAAAAATCTTCATTTGAAATTCGAAGGTAATGAGAAAGCAGTTAATGGGAAAATAATAAGAGGCAAATAAAATGAGCTTCCTTCTCGAAGGGCGGAAAAAAATAAAAGAAAAAAGAAAAAAGAGAGAGAGAGAGAGAGAGAGAAGAAAAAAGAAATTTTAATGATTCTCTCGTCGACAACTCGTTTCACCAATATACACTTTTTATCGTTGTCGTTGTTACGGCCATTCGCAAAGAATATTAACAAATATTTTCGAGTCATAAATAATACAAAGTCGCGATTCAAGAAACATCCAAAGTCTTGTGTTCCGCTTGGTCTTTCTTTCCTTATCCCGTTCCTTTTTCTCTTCCTCCCTTTTTTTTTCATCTCTCTTTCTCTTGCTCTTAGAAGAAACCTTTGCTGTTCTTTCACATAGTCGTTTGCCTTTCCACGTTTCCTAGACTGCGGGAGACAAATCGCTCTCCCGCTGACTGCCATCCATCATCCGACGTCTTCTTGGCGAACAAATACGTCACCGAGCTAACAAATACCATCAACACGCCCGAATACGAGAGCTCCTTGACGCCGATGAAATACGCGAATCGTCTATCGATAGCAATCCTTCGAATGAAAAGAAGAATGAGAGAAAAGGTTCAGAGTGAGAGAAAGAGAGAGAATTGAAGAAAGCTCGCCACGAAGCTGTCGTCGTTCAAAGGGGTTTTCGAAAAGAAGGAAGTGGAAGAATTATTTCGTGAGGGAACATGAAAAGACGAATCACCGTGGATAGTTACGCGAAAGAAGATATACGAGGTTTTTCGTCATTATGCACATTTAGCTTTTGCTAGTTTAGAAAGTTATCGTTCAAAATAACAAATAGCTGCGATAAAATGCGTATTCGTCGTAAAGAAAATATTTTCAAAGAATAATCTAGGTATCTGAAGAATTAAATAACTTTCAATATTCATCGACTTCTTAAAAATAATAATAACAATAATAATAATAATAATAATAATAATAGAACAATTAAGCTCTCATTTGTTAATAGATTAATATTTCTTCGCTTTTATGAAGAGTTAAAAAAGAAAAAAAAAAAAAGAAAAAAAAAAAAACAAGAAAAAAAAAATTGCATTTATATAAATGCAAATCTTATTTGGAGATTATGCATTACATAAAAAAAGCATATCGGATCATCTGAAAATCGGTTGGTCGAATCTTGAAAGTCGTTCTTATTCGAGTCCGCTCAACCGGTCGATAATTTCTCAAGTTTATCGTTCGTCCATGGACAAGATAGAAGCGAGGATGGATCGCAGCAGCATTCGCCGTGCCGACGATGTTACCAGGAGGCGTACATTTATACTTACCACTACGTTCGCTTCCATCGATACGCATCGAGACACCGGGGAATAGCTACGTTCCTCCCGGCCACTTATTCTTGC
>NC_060961.1:3927500-3950000 GCF_910589235.1 Vespa crabro
TCCAGTAATATTATCATGATCGTTTTCCAGAGTTTCCTTCGATTAAAAATAATATCGATGGAGACCAAGTCGACGACATGGCAATCAAGCGAAAAAAGAAAGCATATAGAAGTTACGTACTCGCAAGAACGAACTCTTAGAAAGACTCAGGGGTAGTAGGAAAAGTAAAAAAAAAAAAAAAAAGAAAAAAAAAAGAAAAAAAAAAGAAAAAGAAAAAGAAAAGAGTTGGAAGAGCGATTAATGATTTTTCTTCTTCGAATGAAACTATTCTTCGACTTATTGATACCGTAAACCGATATTGTTTCTCAAGTCAAGTTTTCATATTTATTTCCTTCGAAAGAATAAATTTCTCAGACGAATTTCATCGTGAATAATAACAAAAGATATTTTTATATTCTTTATTTCTGAATACATTCACAAGTAGGATAAATTAACGATAAAATAATAAGGAAAGAAAATATGGAAACTAAGAATATAATTCTTTTATGAATGATCTTCTAATCAAAACGTGATTACAAAGGAATCGAATGATATGAGGAAAGTTGAGGTTTGATTATCACCAACGATATATATATAATATTTCGTTGTATTTTTCGAGGTCTCTTTGATACTGCCAGATCATCCGATCTTCTCGATTGAATTATTTCATGCCACGTCGTCGTTCTCGTCACCGTCGTAGTCGTCGTCGTCGTCGTCGTCGTTGTTGTTGTTGTTGCTGGTATATCGAGTAAGGGCAAAGAAAAAGAAAAAGAAGAACAAAAACAAGAAGAAGAAGAAGAAGAAGAAGAAGAAGAAAAAGAGGAAGAAGAAGAGGAAATAAGAGAATAAGAAATAAAAAGAAAGAAAAGAGAAAGACGACCACTCGTCGTTTCGTTCTATACCTCCGGCTACTGCATACGCATTTATTATAATCTACGAATTCCGAAGGAGGAAGATTCCGCGGAGGCTGGTGCAAGCGTGCACATTATCCTCCTTTCTCCTGGAACGAGGAGCCTCCTGAAGGCTAGAGTAAGAGAAACGCATGAAGGAAAGGGTGATCTTTGCCGATCCGAACAGAGAAAATATATCGTCGAAACAAAAGTAAGGAGTGAGAAAGAGAAACTCCTTGTGAGAGAGAGAGAGAGAGAGAGAGAGAGAGAGAGAGAGAACGACGTTAAAGCCGAGCAGCGTTCATTCTCGTCGGCAGCTCAGCCTTCTCGGAGTAAGCTCAATTTTTGAGCATAACTCATGTGCGAGCGAACTGCGCTTAAATCTTCTGTCCGAATAATAAGAGGAGCACATTTACTTTGGGACTACTACGGTGACAACCTATCTGAGGCCCGTCCACGTACCGGCCGCACTGGCCACGCCGCATCCTCGAACTCGCCTACGTCCGATCTCCAACGAATAAGAAAGAGAGACATAGATAGAGAGAGAAAGAAAAAGAGAGAGAGAGAGAGAGAGAGAGAGAGATGTAGAGATGGAGAGTATTCCTGTTTAGCAAGGCCAAAAGAATCGTTATTCTCCGGCGGGCACAGGTTGCTTGAGAAGCTGCCTCCAAGACCTATACTCCTTTGATTTCACCGATCCTTCATCGTCCCTATCTTTCTTTCTCTCTCTCTCTCTCTCTCTCTCTCTCTCTCTCTCTCTCTCTCTCTCTCTTTCTTTCTTTATCCCTTGCCTCCTCTATCTCTCTGTTTCTCTGTCTCTATCATACCAATGAACTTTATATTTGCTTATTCTTTCCTTGCAATATTTTCATAGATTTTACTTGTCCATTCTCGTTTCTTTATCCTCATAGAGAATTCAAACAAATTAATTAGTTATTATTATGATCGTTTTATTAATGTTTTGTGAATGTTCGAAAATATCATTGAGATAGAAATATAAAAAATAGAATGAAATAATGTATGAAATTTTGAAAAGATTTTCAAACAATACGATTCCTCGCTTTATGCAAAATGTATTTGGAATGGATATTAATATCTCCTGGAAGATGTGTAAATTTTACAAAAATATAGAAAATCGATATACAGGGTGATATTATATGCCATCATATTAGATTATTTGATATTGTTTATTCTTCTATCTCGAATAACATTGTATTTTACAATGATATCGATGTCTTTTGATATCTCGTTTAAATGGTTACGGTCGATTAATAAATTTGTCGTTCTCTCTTTCTTGATGAAATCGAATGCATGACTTTCCTGTTTCGAATAATTACTATCGATATTTTGGAGAAGAGAAAAATTCATACTCGATGATTAACAAGCGTAGAGTTGTATCGGTTGATGGAACGTAAAGAGTCTTCATTGTTTCGAATAATTATGGCCAATGTTCTCACGTCTCGATCGATGTAAAAAGTTCGTCACGCTCGACTTTCTTTTCACGCTTCTTCCTCGCTTTAAATAACAATATCGAGGGTAAAGAAAACTAGAGGACGCTTCTTAGAGGGTAATTCCTTACGGTAGTACGTATAAAGAAGCAAGATAGATTTTTTTTTGAAAAATTACTCTCTATAAGCGTCACTCTTTCTCGTTTAACGCTTTTATCGAGTGTTCCATGAGTTTGATAATTAGTTATAACATAGTTCGACACTCGGTGTTGCTCAGTGCTCGTTCACCTTTCGGTCCTCTCTCTCTCTCTCTCTTTCTCTCTCTCTCTCTCTCTCTCTCTCTCTCTCTCTCTCTCTCTCTCTCTCTCTCTCTCTCTCCATCTCATACTCTTCCATTTTGTGGATGAGTTCACGTCGGCCAACAGCCTTCCACTTTCGTACTTTGGTAACCCGAGCGTTAAACCATCGACAGAGCGGACGTCCGACTTACTATAGGAGACGTTTATAATAAGCTGACGTGGCTTATTATGCTCTCGTTTATTGTATTAGAAATCGGAAGACGTGAGCTAACGAAAATTAACGTAATTTTCAGATTATCCGTTATAAATCTTGATATCCTCGTACGTATAAGTTTAATTAAAATATAAATAAATATTTCTGTTACGTATATATATATATATTTTTTTTTTAGATATCAAGAGTTTAACATAAAAATGCTCTAAATAATTTGATTCTGAATTTAGTTAAAGAGTGTATATACAGAAATGCATATACGAGAGAATCGGTAGAATCTAAACTAGTGCTCGACGTGATTGGAATGACAACATTCACCTTTCTCTTATGTATCTTCGCGTCGAAGGTCGAAGGGGAAAGCATTACTTTCCGGTCGAAAGGGAAAGCAATTTGGTCGCGCTCGGCTAGTCTACCATTAAGACGAACAATCTTCCCTATGACAAGTTGGTTAATCGACGTTCTCTCGAGGGACTTGCAAAAGGGACGCGCCTAACAACGAGAGACACCGCGCCGGCAAGCGGAAATGGTAAGTGGTTTCGATTGATACGCGACTCACGTACGAACGATCTAATCGATTTATCGATCATAACGCATCGCTAGAAGCGATCGTGGAAGTCGATCGACGATGGTCGGAGCTATGCGAATGCCAAGTGGTTGCGTGCGTACGTTGCAACGTGTATTGTAACGCGTACTGTACTACGTTAACGTAATAGAGGTATGCCCATATACGTGGATGCGACCTAATATAAGCTCCTGATTCGAAAATCGAGATATCGAGAATCGTATATGATCTTCTCGTGGATGATGGAAAATTTATTCGCTAGCACGAACTAACGCGTACGTGACACGATTTTCATAAATTCTTTTTTTTTTTTTTTTTTTTCTTTTTCGACGTTCGAAATCATCTCTGATATTTTTTTTTTCCTTTTTTTCTCTCTCTTTTTTTTTTTTTTTTTTTTTTTTGTTCATTATCATTCTATGAAATTCATTTTTGTTAATACATTTTCATTTCTCCTTGATTTTTATTTGTCCCTTTATTCGCGAGAAATACATGAAAGCACATTAACAATAAGTCGTATGGGCATCGAAAATAGTTATTTGTTGCTATCTAACTTGACGATTTTTCTTCGATCTACTATAAGTAATCACAAGCGTTGGAAACCAACAATTTCCAACGAGGAGGGTTTTCTACGTGGCCGATAACGAGTTTGTACGTGGACTGCCGATCGTGCGAATCCTTGTATCGAGAATATGTAAGGTGTCTTCGCCGAGAGCAAATTATCGTTAAGTTCGTGATAATCTGCTATGGTACTACTACCTTTATTAGCCATCGATAAATTCCAAGCGATTATCGTTGCCAATATCGTTATATAAGTTCTCCTTCGTACTTGTATCTTATTAAAATTATAATGTGTGTCGTAGAATCTTTTGAAAATTGCTTTCGAAGAATTCAAATCACATAGATCAATATATATTTATTTTATCATATTATTGCGTTTTCATCTTTTTCCTCTTGCGTCGATTTATTTCATTTGCTTCGTTTTGAACTCTCCTCCCATCTTCGCGAATGCGAGTATTTCGTAGATTAAAACCAAGATCGAACTCTGAATCTCGATCGAGAACTCGGAAGCTTTCTGTATAATTAGAACGACTACTTAACCGCGACTGCAAGACTAAATTTCTGCTACTTGCGGTTGGATTCGTATTTACTTCGTTAGACCGAGCTAAAAGATGGACGTCCATGATAGTAAATTCACGATTTAAGTAAAATCTTTTACTTAAAGATCGTAGCACTCGTAGTGTTGTCTGACAGGTTCAAAATCAAATTTATTACAAAAATTATTTTTAACGAATATATTTTCATAAGAAATTATATTACCTATTTATGTGTAAGTATACAAACACATATATCTAAAAATTGTGTAATATCAGTTTATAAGAACTTAATCCAATGAAAATTATTCGTAAAAAATTAACAATAATAAATTATTTATACCAAATTATTAAAAATATGATATATATATATATATATATATATATATATATATATATTTATCTACAAATTGTGTTACTTTATAAGAAACTAATTGTAAAAATTATTTACATAAAACAAATTGTTTATAACAAACAGAAAATATACTTGAATTGAGAAAAGACAATGCTAATGTTAATAATAATAATAATAATAATAATAATATGTTCCTGTGATAGATTTCGTATGTATAGTAATACTAAAATCATATCTAATCTCTAACAATCAGAAAATCGAATCGAAGAATCGAAATCGCAAATGGAACGAGTCTGGTATTCTGAGCCACAATGTTCCTCTATAAATTTCATGGAGCCGTCGGTACGGCTCCTTTAAGGAACGGATAAAACCGATGTATTCGTTTGCTCGGACGAGGTTTAATTCAAGAGGTTCTCGTGTACGTGCCAAGTTGTTGTACACAACAGGTCCAGCCACTGGGCTACACGAACTATAAAAAAAAAAAAAAAACTCAAAAGAAAAATACCATTCTTCACAATGATCGTGTGAATTGTTAAGCGATATTAAAAACGTTTAAATAGAAATGAAGGATCAAAATTTCGATGCTAAGCTTGTCGTTGTTGTCGCCTACGGACATTATGCGTCTGCATCGCGACAAGTAAGATTAGAAGCATTAGGGGCTTAAGGAGAAGAGAGACAGAGAGACAACGAGAAAGAGAAAGAGACAGAGACAGAGACAGAGAGAGAGAGAGAGAGAGCCGCTTCCAAACTGCTAGTCCGCTCGCACTATCTCCTTCACTCTTCCTCTCTCGGTTGTTACGCTACGTCAGGATCGGATCAGAGAAAATCTCGCAATGTTTTACGAGCTCCCGGGTGTACCGTAATCCCTTACAGCGATGTCGTACGAAACACGAAAATTGGATGACGGAAAACAGCTCTTTGTTCCTTTGCTATGTACCGCAGAAACTTGTCCTTTCTTTGTATATAGATGCTCATATATCTTTATATATTTTACACTTTATTTGTATTCCAATAATTAAATAATTAATAGAGATTAATTAAAAGAGATTAGTATTATCTTTTTGGAACATTGAATTCAATTATTTCAAGATACAATTAGATATCGTATAAAACAATTATTCATATTAATTGAAATATATTTTATTACGCAATATAAATATTACGCATAAATAATATATTTATTACGTATAAAAAGAGAGAAAAAAAAAAAAAGGAAAAAGAAAGAAATTCCCAGAATTAATTAATTTAACTTTTAATTCATATATTGATATATCATTCATACGTATGAACGGAACGAACGAATGAACGTTTCGATGTATATAAAAATCTTGAGAAAAAAAAGAAAAGAAAAAAAAAAGAAAGAAAAAAGAATGTAACTAAAGAAAGAGACTTCATATAAGAGAGTAGAAAAGAAGTACTTTTCTTCGAGGGATGGAAACCGTGTGTCGCACGTTCCCGCATTGGGATCTCGATACGATATAAAAGCGATAAGAAAGGATCGTTGAGCCGTGGAGCGTTAATACCGTGACAAAAGAGGATGCGATTCAAGGCGATGGATCGCGAAAGGGACAGGATGCAATGCGGCACGGCGGAACACAAGACGTTCCTTGTGTATCGCTCCGCGGGCGGCTGCTCGCAGACACGGGCGCTACAAATGGGCGGGCCGGTCCATGCTGCCCTCGGGTCACGAAGAGGAAACGCACGGCACTGCCCGCCGGCCGTGCTGAGGAACCGAACCGAACCGAACCGAACCATGCCAAGAGACTGGCTCCCACCGGCTCTACCTCGACGAAGGGAGCCCTATCAAGGTGAACCACTTACACTTTACCGACTGGATTACACTAAGCGATCGAACCCGCTCGTTCCGAGGAGAAGGAAGATTCGCTTCCATTGCGTGTGTGTGTGACAGAGAGAGAGAAAGATATATATATATATATATATATCCATATAGATAGGTAAACAGATATTTGTGTCCATAAAGATATTGGATAAAGATTAGAAAGAATATATTGAGATTATGTGAGCAATTATGGAAAATTAAATATAGTTTCATTCTTTTAGTTATTTCGTAAAATCCCAATGTAGATAACATACCTCTCTAATCGTAGAGGAAGTGAGAGAGAGAGAATGATAAAAAAAATAAAATTAAATAATAATTGAGAAGAAAAATCAGAGTATTTAGATTAGTCGAGAAGATTAATAAAGGAAAGGTGCTACTTGTACTTGGTAAGAATATATATATATATATATAGATATATATGTGCGTGATAGATACTACAAAAAGATAGTGTGTAAAACACATTAAATGTTTGAAATAAGAGTACGAAGAAATGATGGTAATAATAATAAGAGGTAATATGAGGCATTAGTATAAACCAAAAGAAAGAGAAAGAAAACTAGATAGACAAGTTTCTATAATTATAAGGAACTCGTTTACTTCAAACCCGGACTCTCCGTTATTCGATGCATTGATTTTAATCGATTATTATTAGATAGACTGGGAATGCGCCATATGCGAATATTCATCAACGCTACGATTCTTCTCTCGTAATGCATCATGAATTATTGATTATTAGCCGACGTCGTGGTACTATTACAAATTATTTATCTAACGTTTACGATCATCACGATACAAAACAATGTTTTCTTTTTCTTCTTTCAATTTCCTTAAGACGTCGTTCCCTTAAAACGCGAAAACTTTTTCTATTTTCTTTTTCTTCTTTTCGTGGATGCGCATTCGTAAAATTTTCATGGCCATCGTACGTGACGAATGTCCAGACAGTCGGACTATGCGGGATCAATCGATCGAAATGGTAATCATGTACATACAAATCGTTCGTTTGTTTATATTCGTCTCGCGTTGAGCTCGCGTGAGGACTTTAACCTTCGTTCTTAAGTAAAGTACAAACAAGAGTAGAACACGCGCTTGGAAGATCAGATCGAAACGGACATAAGGAATATAACAGGTGGCTGTGAATAGTGAGTATTTTTCGTCTAACCATCAAATAGAAAGTTTAGCGAATCGTTAATAGTTGTGTCGTTTTTATCGTTTTAATTTATCTTTTTATTTTCGATAAAAAAGAGATGGAGAAGAGGGAGAGAAAGAGAGAGAGAGAGAGAGAGAGAGAGGGAGAGAGAGAGAGAGAGAAGGAAAAAGAAAGAGTTTTATGAATGTCGATACGATCTACGCTCTTTTTCTTTTACATTAGGCCATTATGTGAATTTAATGAAAGTCGGTAATTTATAAAACTTTAATGAGCCATCCAAATTACAATTAATTTTCTTCGTTTATAGCCCTTATAATTAGACGTATAGCTATTAGGAGGTTCCTTTTTATTTTTTTTTTTCTTCTTTTTTTCTTTTTTTTTTCTTATATTTCACATTAACTCACATGAACATCAACGATTTCTTTCATTAGAATATAGAAAACAGTAAGTTAAAGGCGGTACGTTGATATATACTTATCGTCATTTAGGATGCGATCGAACGTTATTATGGTAAATTGATATTGAATAGAAACTTCGTCAACGAGGAGGAAGGCCGTATAATATAGGAAGAAATTGAACATACTTTAAACATAGAATACAAATGGAAATAAAGAACTAAAGAATCTAAATACCTATTTGGAAAAGTTTTTCGAACGCGTTTTACATATCAGAAATTTGCGAGTATATAAGACGCGTATAAGCATACAAAAGCAAAAACACGCACGCGTTATAGACGTTACTTCGTGTACGTGCTGTTATAACTTGCGAGAAACAGAAAAGGGAGAGAGAAAGAGAGAGAGAGAGAGAGAGAAAGAGAGAGGAAGAGAGAGGATGAACGTAAAATGTCATGTGCACAAGCTCGCTCGTAATTGCAGTTTGCGTTTCTCACGCGAGGATCTTCAACGTGATCTCCGTTTCCATAGGAAATCACGCTCACGCAGGTGAATGATAATGTTCGATAAACGATAAAATGATTGGATTTATGTCGTGAGAGTAGATACGTCGATATGAATTTTGGTAAATGTACTGTAATTGCGAGAGACTCAAGGATTCATGGCAAATATCTTCTAGGCATCTTTATTATCCTTCATATCTACGTTCGTACGATCTTATCGTTATCGTCGTTGACTATAAGGATCTATCGATGAATAATGGAGAAATTCTTAACCGACATCTTTATTATTCATTCGCCGCTGGATTATTTCGAAACTCTCGTTATTAATCGAATTACTTATCCTTTTAATCATGTCCGTCTAATATCAAATCTCTCGTTCGAGAATAAAAAAAAAAAAAAGTAGACAGGAGAATAGCTTTGTTTACATGGAAAGAGTCAGTTCGATGAGCAACACATTATGAAAGCAACGTTTCAAGGACGTATGTTCGTTCGTTCAAGATATCCCACTCTCGAACGTATTCTCCTATCTCCCTTTTCTCATCATCCGTTACGAGTACCTTTTTCCTGAGCATCATTTTCCGGTTTCTTCGATGTTTCATCATATGCAGTAGACCCTTAAACCTCTTACCCGTTATATATATATATATATTTTTTTTTTCTTTTTTTTTTTTCTTAATACTCTCATTGGCCGGATGCCGCGAACGAATAGATTTACCAAATGCTTTTATTATTATCTCATTCTAATAAGTTCGATCAATATAATTTCATTGAAGCGTTATTTTATTATCTAGTTAAACGTAACTAACCGCACATATGTGTATAATAATCGTCGTTACGATCGCAATAACGATACTTGACCGACATAGGCAAGTATCTCTATCTATTCGAAACGATTAAACCATAAGGATAATCATCCTAGGATTCATTAACGTTATCAAATTTGACGGTGAGCTATAAACGGTTATTGTCAGTCGCGAAAATATTCTTGGCACGTATTATGATATAGATGTCATTAAGAATATATCAGAGTTTAATAATCATCGTTAGAATTACATACTCGAAATCCTGTTGTGTTTCTCTCTTAAACGTTATATACGTTCTATGATTATTATGTTCGGTCTCGCAAAATCGACGATGTGTATGCGTTCGAATGGATTCATTGTGAAAGAAATATGCGCGGGTGCGCGCGCGCGCGCGCACGTGAGCACAAGGAAGGGGAAAAGAAAGAGAAAGGTTTGCTGTACGTCACGTACCTAAATAACGTCTGTATAGTCGATGCAATTAAATAGTTCGAAAGATATATAATCGTCGTTAATAACAATAAAGACTCCATTTCTATATAGGGAAATGAAAAGAAAGTTAAGCTACGAGCAATCCTCTCATTGAAAAGCAGAAAAAGATTCTTCCCTAATAAAGCGATAATAATATTACGAATGATAAGCCTCAATCCTTTTTTCTGTTTTTTTTTTTCTTTTTTTTCTTTTTTTTTTTCTTTCCTTTTTCGAAACGCAAATATAAGCGTTTCAGTCGCTACGCGTCGGTCGACGACTCCTTTGGATTCTCGACTGCATTCCATAGAATCTTCTATCGTGTCCACTTACCGCAAGCTTCTTCTTCGTCTTCTTCTTTCCTTCTTATTTCTTTTTCTTTTTCTTTTTCTTTTTTTCTTTTTTTGTTGGTGCATAAGCTAATCGACAAAAAAAGAAAATATTTTTACGATCGTACGTAGGTACGTTGAAAACCGCTAAGATTATCGCGCATAGTCGCACCGACTAATCGACGTTTCGACGATGCCGGTAAGCTTTGAGTTAGTCGGCACTGCGTCAACTACTCGGCGAGGCATAAATTTTTAAAGATTATCATGTACTTTCTGTAAATTTAACGATCTTTTCTCACTTTAATTCTCGGGAATATTTTTCCATTGACACGTATGTCATTACTCTTAGAAATGTTTATTATTATATCCGTATACGATGAATGGACATTTATCTGTTTATAGATACGTTCATTATAAATAATAAATATATATACCACTTTTTCAAATCTTTTATATATATATATTATATATTATATAGTATATATTATATATTATATATATTATATATATATATATATATATATAAATGTAAAGGTCGCTGTCGTTCTTTCTTCTTTTGACATTTTTAAATCTCGCTCGTACACTCTCTATGCATTTCATGCATCGCGGAGTTTATTTCGAGCTTCATAATTAAGCCACGGATTATTCGTTAATGAGAACGCACAACGATTCGCTCGAGATTTCGTTGTAACGCACATACGTTGTAAAATATTACAGGAGAAAGAACGAAAAAAAAAAAAAAAAAAAAAAAAAAAAAAAGAAAAAAGAAGAAAAAAGAAAAAAGAAAAAGAAAAAGAAAAAGAAAAGAAAAAGAAAAAGGAAAGAAAGGTAACGAAACGGAACGAAATGAAACGAAAACGAAACGTCAACCATTAAAATAAGCTGTTATTATTTTTTTTTAATCCTATACATTATGCCTCATCTCTTCAGTAAAAGTGCCTATT
Source organism: Vespa crabro (assembly GCF_910589235.1). NCBI lineage: Eukaryota > Metazoa > Arthropoda > Insecta > Hymenoptera > Vespidae > Vespa > Vespa crabro. The sequence continues at coordinate 3,938,762 of NC_060961.1, forward strand.
ACTGGTTACATTAACATACAACAAGAGTACCATTTTATTATTCTCGTTTCTTTCTTCCCGTTTAGCTTCTAACGGCTGGATAGAAAATAACAAAATCGACGATAAGAGCTTACAAATGTGAGGTCTACTTGCACGTGTCGTAGCGTGCATGCACGCGAGTTTATTTTGTCAACGGAAGGGATTCAAAGAGGAAACCTTCGTTGAACGAGAAACTTTTCGTTTAGCATAGACTTTGATACTATACGCACCCTTCGGTTCGATATCCTTTGGCCGTACCGAAACAGGGTGGTAACGCATAGTGACTTCCCCTTTCCATCTTTTATCCCTTACCCTCTTTGCTTGTAGAGTGAAATAATAATCTATCTCCAGAGCGGAAGACATTAAATGCTAAGTGCGTAAAGCAGGAAGAACGAAAGATAGTAAGAAAGAGAGAGAGAGAGAGAGAGAGAGAGAGAGAGAGAGAGAGAGAGAGAAATTTTATGTCTGTGGACGATGACATTGGGTAAGTTAAACGAAAAATTGAAATTAGAAATTGCAACGAAGAAGATGAGAAAGGAAAAGTTATTACATTACGGTAATAAAATTTTGTAAACTAGTTGTACTAATCGAATTTCAAATTCATAATCTTACTACTTAATATAATAATTAATTGATAATTAATAATACACGGATAATAATTGAAAATGATGTATAGAATATAGAATAATATTAATGAAGAAAAAAGAATAACAAACAATTATATAGAGAAAAATAGAGGGAAACAGAGAGAAAGAGAGAGAGAGGGGGGGGGGAGGAGGGAGGGAGGGAGATCTTGACATCAAATTACCCTTCTTATTTATAGCCCTGGACGAAAAATAATTGAATATCGTATCGTCGAAAGGACGGACCCTTTTCCCTTTCGGTCACGTGACTTGATTCGAATTTACTAAATCGCTTCCGATAGGTATATAGAAGAGAATATAGAGAACGTGTGCCCGCCTGAGTTAGTCTGCTATTTGAAATTTACGACAATTTTTTCCGGCTTCCCGATTCCTCTCCGTTCGTTTATCGGTGAGATCTCGTCGTACTTTCGAGGCTCGCTTCTACTACTTACCCAACGAGAGAACAAGAGAATCGTAAAACGGAATCCATTTCTCTCTTTCTTCCGTACGAGACTACTTCGCTTCTTTCATTTAACGCGGAGCCACTCGACGTCGGGATAACGCGCGTCTGGATTCCTTCACGGATCGCCGATTTGTTTCGTTTCTGGGAAATGCATGCTTTAGCCCCGACTACGAGCACTCGAGACAGGACGCGTTGCTCGCCAATGAGAAAACGTTGTGAAATCGTGATAGAATTACGTGTTCGCAGCCACGATCGTGAGTTTTCTAAGAGGGTAAAAAGAAAAGAAAAAAAAAAAAAAGAAAAAAAAAAGAAGAGAGGAATAAGGTAAGGGGGGGGGGGGAAGAGACTCATTGCTCCTTTCATATGATGAAAATCGATTATGTATAATGATAATTTATAGATATAATACTAACGTTTGATGCTATCGGAGATCAAACGATCGAAAAAGGTCAGAGTGCAGAAAGATCGCTCATTGACTCTTTCAGATAATTTTTATTTGATATAGATAATAATCGATGAAATGCGTTTATGTTTTCATTGATTAAAAATTAAATACGAAATGTATTGATATTAACTTGTAATATAAAAAAAAAAAAATTCACATTTTTTTGGGATCATTTCTTTATTATTATTTAATGATAATTTTCAGAAGTTAAACAAATACGTTATGTATACACGAATTCTCTCCCTCTCTCTCTCTCTCTCTCTCTCTCTCTCTCTCTCTCTCTCTCTCTCTCTCTCTCTCTGTCTATCTCTTTTCGAAAGAATAGATGTCGTAGTAAAAAATCCGAACGATGATAAATATTTTTATTTATTTCGGCATATTACGATAAATGAAAAAGAGAGATCTATAATAGAAAAAGAATTCTTCATCCTTCGTTCTAAAGGATTAATTATAAATAAAAAGAAAACTTTTCTTCTTTTTTTACTTTTATCGTCTTTTTTTCATTTTATCTAGATTGTCGAACGGTTAAAGATTTCGATTATTTCCATGGTACTTTCCTTCTCTTACGTACGTAAGATAGACAGATAGAGGGAGGGGGAGGAGAGAGAGAGAGAGAGAGAGAAAGAAGGATGCGTATCGCGCGCGCAAGTGAGGCGTCTCTTGTCAGTAACGCTAGATTCCACTACGCTGAACACTCGTACATATATTATGATCGTGGCGTCGATACGTGCCGCCGAGTTCGCTCGATCCGCTCGTAAACTTGATGCACTCTGGCAAGCGTACCGCGAAAATAAGCGCCAAGGATTTCTGCGTAAGAAAGCGAACGACGGCTACGTGCCTTTCGGCTTACGACTTGGCCTTCCCCGAGAAAGCCATACTCGCTTCCTTTCTGCTCCAAATTCGCGATAGCGTCGTTCTCGAGACGAAGACGAAACGCCATAGACGAGAAAAGATACACGGTAATTTTATTGCGATCGACGTTTCGAGAAATTTCTTTTATTCGAGTTTTATTCCAATTTCAAGAGAAATCAGCTACCTCCCGAACGAAACTTTATCTCAAGAGGGCAGTCAAATTAGTAGTTTACTTATTAAAAAAAAAAAAAAAGAAGAAAAAAAAAGAAAAAAGAAAAAGGAAAGAAAAAGAAAAAAGAAAGGAATTGGATAAAGAAGATAAAGAGTCCATCGTTATTCTTATCAATATTATCCTCGTATCCACGAGAGGAAAATTTCAATTATAAAGAGTTAAGGATCCACCATAAAGAAGCATTTTCATTGGCTTTTTCAGCAACCATGAATCCATTCTCGTTCGTCCTTTTACTTTTAATTCGACTTTTCCTAACATCCCCCGTACCCCTTTTCCTCGAGCGTCTTTCACCCTCTCGGGCAACCCTCTATCCGTTCGAGCGTTCATTCGGATATTGCCAAATATCTCGGTCGGATAAGGCCGAGCGAAACGGGGTCCTCTCTGTCTCCTCTTTCTGTGGCGCTTTGTTCGACGCAGCACAATGGCGCATAGCGGAGGAATAATAAGAAAGCCGAGGATTCTTGATCGAAAGCGGAGAGAAGAGAGAGAGAGAGAGAGAGAGAGAGAAAAGGGACGAAGGTAGAGTCAGAGACAAAAGATAAACTTGGCCGACTCGAAGATACAATCCGCCAAATCCACATTTGTATATTCCTCCTCCCATTCTCTGCCATTTTCTCGTCGTCGTCTTTTTCTTCTCTCTTCTACCTTCATCTTACGTTCTTTCCTGGGCCTGAACGAGCTCACTCGCTTGTGTCTCTTTACTTTGCGAGCCGTCAGAAGCTCGGAGAAAGAAGATGGGCCCTCACTGAAAGAGAATTAAAAGAGAGAGAGAGAGAGAGAGAGAGCGAGAGAGAGAGCGACGCAGGTTCGGCGACGAACTCGAACTGTCATTCCGTATAACTATTTACAACTCGTCCAGAACCGAGGAACGGATTCTTGCATACGAAAATTCCGATCGCAGCCAGGCGCCCGGCGCGAAGCTCCCCATGAAGAGGACCGATTGAGAGCATAAGAAAGTATGAGAGAGAAAGAGAAGGACAGAAAAGGTTCTTCTTTCATACTGGCCACCGTTTCGCTTGCAGGGCGGTCCGCCCTCATTAGACGATATCCTTCTTTCTCTCTCTCTCTCTCTCTCTCTCTCTCTTTCTTCCTTTGTCGTTCTCTTAAGCACAACGCGATCCCATGCCGATATATCGTCGTCATTCTCTCGAATGACTTTTCGCCTTTCGTCCAAGCGCGCAGTTCTTCGCGACGGATGCCAGCAAGATCGTAAAACAAAGGGCTCCGTTGAATATGTACAAGCTACGTAAGTACATATACATACCCTTCACCGATTACGTACGATTTCGCTGGGAACGTCGTCTTGTCTTTACGGATTCAACCGACGTTCGTCTTCGTAACATCGACGATTTTTCGTTGAGATCTCGAGAAGTCGAGCTCTCGATGCTTCGATCGAGTAGTTGAATCACAATAGAAACGTACAAGGGACATATAGATATATACGTATGTTTGTGTGTAAACGTACGATGATAACCTGAATGAGATCGATATTTCATTATTTAACAAGAATAATGTTGGAATAATTCTGAAATTAATAAATTGAAATTGTATTACTAAATTATATTATTAAATTATATTACTATATTGAAAGAAACGAACGAATAATGAGCCATAGAACGATTGCCACATGATCGTAATGTTCGAGAAAGAAATTTTCCGAAAAGATCGTTTCTACCCTCCGCATTGCTCCCTTTCTCACGGTAAAGAGAAATTACCGTTTCCCTCGCAACGGGAACTCTTCATTCCCCCATTCGCCATGGATGAGCGTGCTCGTAATACTTCCCCTTTCATCGAGAAAAAGTTGTGCGGTCGCATTATTATTGCAACGTCGTTCGAAACTAGGTGAAATTAAAAGAAAACAAAGTCGATCATATTTTAAAGCTGCATCGACGAATACAAGAGCACGCTCGTTCATTTTATCTCTCTTTCTCTCTCTTTCTCTTCCATTATTTCTCTCTTTTTGATACTACTTCTTTCCCTTGTTCCCCTCCCTTACCGTTTCTGTCAATATAGGGCTCGTTACTTTTTAATTAACGTGCAAAGTTAACGTTATTCTCTACGTTGTATGCGTATGCATGCTTATCACGGTTTTAGTATTATCGATGAACTCGAGCAAGTTCGTTTTTATAATTATTCTACTTTGGCCATGCGCTAATAATCAATTAGTACGTGGCCTAGCGAATATTTTTTCAACATTTGTATCTCACGTTAAATTCATCGAATTTATCCAGAAATACTCCTTATGTTGAATGAAAGTTTTTGTTGATTAGTGATGAATTGACATCGGTCTCATTAAAATGTTTTCCACCGATACACGATAGATTTATGCCCTTTTATGAACGAGATAAAATCGAATGAGATGATACAATAATAGGGATTATTAGAGGATAAACTTCAATAAGATTATTTGATGAATCGATCAAGTTTCATGTTGAAAATTATCTTTTGAATTTTTTTACAATAATCGAAAGATTACCTTTCTTTTGATCTTCTAACTGTTTTGTTTCTTTTTTCTCCTTTAATTATCTGAATCTTTAGTTCGTATAATTTATTAAATTAAAAGATCGATCATCGTTTATTCTTACACGATAAAATATTTTCATTAAATAAGATAAAATTAAGTGAGACGACATTGACGAAGTCGAGTAGTAGTCTTCTATATTTTCTTACTAGTAAATGGAAAAGTATCGCCATGTTTATATATTCGTAGAAAATTATGAGAGTGTTTGAGAGTGAAAATAAATTTTAAGTACGGATAAAGATCGATGTTATCGAGGAAAATTTAGAATTAAAAAAAGAAAAAAAAAAAAAAACTAAAGAAAATGTTGATCTGTTGTCATCTGTTTGTATAAAAATAGTTTGAACTTTTTGCGAAAATGTTACGATTTGTAACAATACAAATTTTTATGAGAGCTATTTAGAAAATTTTAATTAGAAGAGATAGGAACGAATAATTTTCGATTCGAACGACTTTGAACTTTCCGTATAAATACCCAATAGAAAAATAAACTTTCGATGACAATTTGCACTCTAATGTCTGATAGTTGCAAAAGGAGGAACATTTAAAGAGGAAGAAATTATTTAACATGTTTCTCGAGTTTCTGGGTTAACCGGTCAACGAGCATTTTAACTGGTTCGTTAAAAGGAGACAAAAGAATTAGTACTCCATTAAATATACGATTAGAATTCACATGTATAGCGATGTCATTTAAAAGTTTCTTATATTTATCGTAGCCAATAACATTAAATTGTGCTGAACGATAATAGGTTGAAGTATCGAGGAAGTTTTAGGTGGGAAAAGAAAGCGAGCCATTTAATTGTCGTAGTTTAATCTTCCGTCCTATCTCGATCGACGAAGAAAATAAAGCTCTCAGCTCGTAGCTCGCAAAACGCCATTCTCCTTTGCATGCTTGTGCCCGACTTAAACGAGTAATTGCATATCATATTTCTCACAATGATCAAAATCTGAAGATGATGCTAGTTAGAAAAAGATAATACATCGTTACTTTTTCATAAATGATCGGACCTATTGTTATCAATAACGAATCGCGAATTTAATTAACGCATCCTGTGTTACGGCTCATCTTATTTTCAATTCGATCCGTCTTTCTTACGTTTCTTCTATATTTCTGTCCCTTTTTTTTTTTCAAGATAAAAAGCGTACAATTATATAGCCGATAAAATAAAACACCATGGATACTTTTTCTTCCAAAATTGAAAAAAAATAATTATGAGAATATTCGTACAATTAACTTTATTTTTTTTTCCTCTTTTTGTTTCTTTTGATAATTTACTTTTATATATGAAACTGTTTTATCTCGTATAAGAAACTCTATTCTTTCTCTTTTTTTCTCTTACGAAGATGTATTTGTAAAGGGAATTTTTCTTGCTCGATTACATCCACCTTGGCTGATCTCTCTCTCTCTCTCTCTCTCTCTCTCTCTTCCCTCCATTCTTTTGAAATCGTAACGATCGTAGGCAAAGAGCAAAGAAAGAAAGAAAGGAGAAGAAAGGGAGAAGGGACTAGGTAGGTAGAGGCAACAACCGTGTACTAACCAAAGTCGGGATTAATTCCGGGCGCGCATTTTGGATCGCGGCTTCGCGACGACGAGAATGTTTTGAGTTTAAATACTTTCGGCTGAACGAGCCGGAAAGAGGGTCTGGTTTAATTTATCGTGCAGGTTAAATACTTACGGGAGCCGCGGGAGTCCTTCGAAGGCGGCCGAGCGGAGTGCAACGTGTGCAAGAGCAAAAGCGGCCGGAGCGGCAAAAGAATCGAACGCGTCGCGCGGTACTCGCACGCGATGGGAAGGGTAAAGAAAGAGAAAGAGAAAAAAAAAGAGAGAGAGAGAGAGAGAACATTGTTGTACCTTGCCACGATGAAAACACTTTAAGAATCTCGCAACATCTGCTGCTACGGTCGACTTGCACGACCCCGTGAAACGTATACGTGATCACGTACGAGCTTACACTCATCGAATATCTATGTGTTATAATGCTCGATTCTATAACGTTCGATTCTATGCATTTACCTTTATTCGATATGCTCTTCTCGATAGTACAAAAATGCTCTTTCATAAGATTTCATGGAATATATCAACGATTAACATCGAATATAAGTATCGATACTTTTGTTAATAGAGATATTTTTCAAAACTATTTATCGTCTTTATATCATCTTAAGGCTATTCATTAACCATGATTTTATAATGGTTTTACACGTCAACAATGTGTACAGATGTAATTCTTGAATGATTTTGATCATGCGAGAAAGTGTTAGTTTCTAACTTTTGAAAATGTTTTTCATTTTCTTCTGAAAGATATCGTTTCAAAAAATACTGTTTTTCTGATAATAGTTTATACATAAAAATAAAGCTTTCTTTTGTTTTTTTTTCCCTCCATAGAACTCATGGTAACTTATTTAGACATTTTAATGAGCTTCTCGATTGATAATTTTATGATAAAAATAAGCAAGTACAGTTCATTCTAATGGATCATAAAAATAATGTTTATTATTATTTAAACGACGAGTATAATGTATATGGAGTCCAATAAATTAATATTTAAATAACAATGTACGTTTAAACATTAAATAACTCGTAATATGTTTTAAATATAAAATAATATCAATTTAAAATTTAAATACAGTTAAATTTTTATTAACGCCTCGTTGACAACATTTAATATAAACAAAAACAAAAGTTCGACTGACTTTGACATTTATCGATCCAGTCGTTCTTCGCATTCCGACGAAGAAACATCAAAGCTCTTTTTATTTTCAAAAATCTAAAATTTAAACAATTAATTATTTTCGATAATTTTATAATTATTTAAACGATACAATATATATACATATATATATATATATATATATATATATATATATATATATATACGGAACACAATAATTTAATATTTAAATGTACATTCGCTTAAACATTATACGGCTCGTAACATGTGTTAAACATGAAATAATTAAATTTAATATTTCAATAAAATTAAATTTTGAACTCGTAATCGTTCTCTTCGTTCAATATTAACAGAAACGAACTTTTTCCGGACTTTGATATTTATCGATTATTCAGTTTTCTTTCGAAATCCAACGAGCAAGCATTGAAATTGATTCTTTCCCTATGGATTAATATAAATAATTTAAGCTCTCAATTAATCTATAATTATTTGAGCCATCTATTTTGAAAGTGACTTATGTTCATTTTTATTTATATTAATTTTTCATTTATATTTATATTTTTTTTTTATATTTAATTTTTAAGTCTACTTACTTCTCTTTTTTCTTTCCTCTTTGGACTTAGGCCACTTTCAAAATAAATGGCTCATTTAAACGATGTATAATGTATATAAAGTACAATGAAATAATATTTAAACAATACTATATTCAATTAAGTATTCTAAAGTTCGTAACATGAGCGATTAGTTCTCTTTATATTTCATTATTATTAATTCTATAATAATAATATAATAATGTAATAATAATAATAATAAGAAGAAGAAGAAGAAATATATATATATATTATATAAAATAATACTTGATGTATAAGTGTTTACTAATATTCGTATCAATAATATTTATTATCTTTTATGCATTTTTATATCGTGAAATAAATGCGTATCGGTGCTGCGTCTATCTATCGTATTTATCATGGATTACTGTGACAGGCAAGCCACTATTAAAGAAGGATATAAATGTGAGAGAATGAAAAATGTGAGTTCGTAGCCTACTAACATTATTTATTCTAACACACACTAACCCGATTGTAATATTACATGTGAGAGAGATATTACCTACACAAGTTTATAGACTGATACGATAGCGCATAGCAGAGACAATGTTTTCCTTTTGCTCTTGTAATTCATATTTTGTTCATACCTGTTCCCTGAAGTCACACATGCTTTGAACAAAAAATGATGAACCTGCCTTTAAGAAAGAGAATCACAAATGTTATACTTTTCGTAAATATTTATTTTCATTTTGTGTTCTTTGCACGTTGGACAAAGCATACTGTTTATCTCTTGTTTACGCGTACAACGTTATTATAAGAAAGAAAAGCCATACAGCGTTTCTATTTGTTATAAAAACAAGATAAAATTTAAACTTGAGAAAAGTTTTGATAAAATAGAAAGAATTCGAAGAGAAATATGTATGAGTACCTATTACACATGGGTTAACGTATAATCGGATTACGTCTCGTTTCGGAAATGTATGTCGGTATGAGAAAGAAAATCATTTTATTCGTTTTCAAATTGAATGAATTGGATTTATTACTCTTCCCATAAGAAATAAAAGCAATAAGTAAAGTTTCGATCCTGAGCAACATCGCTGAGTTTATACAGACTTGAGAAAAGTTTATCAGCATATATCATCGATATAAAAGCATAGCTAAAATCGGTCGTTCACGAGACAGTCGAGTAATACGAAGTTGCAAAAAGGACAGGCATATGAATATGCGCAAGATGGTATTATATCCTTATTTTTCCAGTTGCCGGCGCCGCAAGCGTATTCTTTGCAATATTTCTTTATACTGTCGCTGAAGTAAAATAAATCGACAGAACGAGATGTTTTCTATTACATAAATATAATTTAAATGAATACAAATTTAATGGGCTTCAATAAAATCATTTGATTATTTGTATTTTTTTTTTTTTCTTTTATTATTTTTGGATCTCGTTGCGAGTTAAAATATATGCCTGCGAGTAAAATTTACAATTTTATTTGTTAACATAGCTTCACTGTAACGTAGAAACAATGTATTTATATTTATTCAAATTTTTTCAATTCTATTTGGATTTTATTTATCGTTCAATATTCAGTTTATTGACATTATAAAACACATTTAAAACTCGCAAATTCGTAACAATTTTTTATTTTCGACAGATTTATTCTTTCCAAATACTAAATACGGAAGGCAGAACTTTTATCCTCGATTTATATTCGATTTCATCGGAATCGCTAACAAAAAGTGCAATTGTCTTCGTCGCAAGAAATAGTCTTTTGTGAACGAATAGATACAATAAATATTAAGATTCTTATGTATACGTTATTTTTTCACAGTATTATTTTACTTTCGTAATAATATAATATAGAGTTTGTTTATAGAGAGTAATTGGAACACGCATTTCAAAGTCGTAAAGTAGCTATAATAATCGAGCTCTATGATGTTTTAAGTCGATTTTTTTATATCGCTAGTCATATAAAATCTTCTTTCTAGAATGAAAAAAAAAAAAATAGAAATCCTTTAAATAACATGGCTCATTAGAATAGAGAATCTATATTAATTTTAAAAATACTCGAACAAATTATTAATATAAAAGCTTTAATTTGTGCGTTGATAATATCTTAGAAACCTGTAATATTTTTGTCCAATTTAGATTAAATTCTGTATAATTGCTCTTTATCATCCGACAGAAAGTTTAGATAACTTATCTTGCAGAAATATTAGCGGTCTACTAGATTTTAAAACGAGCGAAAGAAAGAGAGTAGAAATTTGTGAAATTAATTACACTAGAAATGCATTGATTCAATGATTTGTGATTGTAATTAGTGATTTGTGTTTTATATTCTATCTCTTACGTATATAGCGACGATAAAATCTAGCAAGCGAAAAAATATTTATTTTACAATTTAAATCATAAAATGTCATGTATGATTTGATGTAATACTTGATATATTATTTCGAGAAAAAGAAATCTAAAAATGTTTTTTTAAATCTTGAATATCTGCCACATTTCGTTGAAGCTTGCCATACTTGCATATTACAGCGATGTAATCGTTCGTTCCATGAAACTCGATGAAATATGCAAATATTAAAGGCGAACTGTATATGTCAGAATGGTAAACTAGTATTTTGATACAATTTTGACAAAACTAGGTCGTAGCATTTCGTTCATATATGAGAATTTAATCTTCGTTATATCACCGGATAGAAGGATCATTACAAACATTGCGGTTAAACATCGATAAAAAGTATTCCTTCAGAATTGTTAATTTTCATAGAATATTTGTTGATGTGACGAAACATTTCTCTCATTATCCTTAACGATCTCATGAAACGACCGTAATTAGAATCTATAAGGATATTGAATAATTT